>NC_133772.1:50299974-50377366 GCF_003597395.2 Chelonoidis abingdonii
GAACTTTTTTAGCCCACACAGCTTTCAGCAACTTAAATGTTCAATCGTTTGTTTTAGCTACTCAGCACAATTAGCTCAGTAGTATTCTGCTGCCTGTTGAAGTTGGTCATTACCTATTTAGCCTTTATTATTACCACTGAGATAACCACCACTAATGACTCAATTGTTAAACGTTTTCATGGTATTTGCCTTGTAAACATCTAGCTCTGTTTTATGAGGGCCATTCTTCTTTGAGATTTAAGGCTGGGATTTTCAAAAGATACCTAAATGGATTGGGCTCAACTTTAATCGAATTCTAGTGGGAGCTGGTTGCTTAAATCCTTAGGCAGCTTTGAAAATCCCACTCTAAAGCTTATCGTTATAAATTCCGTGCACCCCCCACCCCAATCTTTTACTATGATACCAGATTTACTGTAGTTCTTTTCAAATTCTTCAGCTTTTTAGGAGGAACACATTTCTTCTACCAGGAAAAACAACCCTTACCAAACTTAGAAAAGAAATTACAAGAAAGTGTTCAAACCATTAAAGGGAGAGAACATCCATTTTCAAGAGACTAATAATGGGATGTTGAGCCTTTCACCTGTACGTTGCCAGTAGAAGCCCAGCCCAGAGCTGTGGTTGATGAGTCTGTGTATGCTATTTGGCAACTTGTGTGAAACAAATTGTTGGTGTCTTTACAAATCCAAGTCAACAGGTCTACATACTATAGTAACTGATATGTAAGAACAGTTAAACATATAAAGTACAGTAGAACCTCAGAATTACCAACACCACAGTTATAAACTGACCAGTCAACCACACACCTCATTTGGAAATGGAAATATGCAATCAGGCATAAGCAGAGACCCAAAAAAATGGGGTAGGGGGAAATCAAATTCAGTACAATATTGTGTTAAATGTAAACTAGTAAAAAAATAAAGGGAAAGCAGTATTTTTCTTCTGCATAGTAAAGTTTCAAACCTATATTAAATCAATGTTCAGCTGTAAACTTTTGAAACAGAATATTTTGTTCAGGAGTTACAAACAACCTCTATTCCCAATGTGTCCGGAACTGAGGTTCTACTGTACTGACTATAACTTGAATTATTATTTTACCCGTCAGCAGGTGTCAAGCCTTCTACTGATGACTGAAGTCAGCTGTGCAATGCCTGATTTCTTCATAATTGCAATTAATTCGTGGTGGTGTCCTTTCACATCTGGCACTACAAGTTAATCAACACAGTACAGAGCACCAATAAGATCAAAAGACAGCAGTTTAGTTTATATGTGAGGAGTGTGTGTTCTTTTTAAGAAAGCTTGACAGATGCTATAAAGCACTCTGGTCAGACTAAGACGTCTGCCAGGGATGTCATTGATACATAAGTATTGCTGTTTCCAGTAGTAAAGAACAGGACAGAAATTACAGCTGAATTGGGAGGAGCGATAAGCTGAGATCACAGATACTTTCCAGAAATAATATGGTCTTGGACAAATTAATTAAATGTAAATAGGCCCACAATCAAAAATAGAAGCTATAAATCTCAGACAATTGTCAGAAATTTCAGAGCAAAAGTAGGTAAACTAACATCCCTAGTACTGGAAGAAGACCTTGACATAAAAGGCATTTCTGAAACATGGTGGAATGACAAAGACAGTCAGTAGAACACTGCATTGTCTGCGTATACACTCTGCAGGGAGGACAGAGTAGGTTATAAAGGTGGCAGAGAAGAAGTAGCTCTGAAAGGTTCTATAGAAACTAATGAGATAAGATTGCTGAGTGGAGAGGACCACATGTCTATATTTGTATCCACATGGATACAAATCTCAAGTCACTGTGATACTGAGAGTTACACCACTGGCCTCCGTGTCAAGAAAAATATATTGAGTGAAATCAAAGAGGCAACTGAATCTAATAAAGAAGTAATAATGGATGAATTCACCTACCCACATATAAACTTGTCATATGTCACATCCGGACAAGTTTTATAGAAGCAATTTCTTGACACCTCAAATGATTGCTTCTTGAAACAACTAGTTCTTGACTACACAGAGAGGCTACACTCCATTCAGTCCTAAATAACTCAAAGAAGTTGATCAAAAAAGTGACCATAGTTTAGCCACTAATTTATTGTGATCATTTTGTAATTAAGTTGAACATCCTGAGAGAAGTGATCATCTAAAACCTCTCCAGCGCATCATCAAGGATCTATAACCTATCCTGAAGAATGATCTCTCACTCTCACAGATCTTGGGAGATCAGTCCTTGCTTACAGGCAGCCCCCCAACCTGAAGCAAATACTCACTAGCAACCACACACCACACAACAAAAACACTCACCCAGGAACCTATCCTTGCAACAAAGCCCCCCCCTTTGCTAACTCTGGCAACTATCTATTCCAAGGGACTCCATCATTAGAGACCCATTCACTCAGCCTTTACCCTTATCTGGAGCTTACTTCTACCTCGCTGAGGATCATTCCGCGCAAATTGATATATGGGCAGGTCACACTGCCAGCAAGAGGGTTGCCCCCCTTTCTGCAGCGCATGGCGACGAGTGTACGCCCAGATTTTCAGACTCAGTCCTCTATGCTAGAAGGAGATAACTAGAGACACAAGTCAGACAGCACAAGAATTTCATAACAATCCCATCCCAACGGTTATTTCTGGTCTGGGAGTAATCCCTTGCTGCACGCCTTAAACAGACTAGTCTCCTTGAGACGCGAAGCGTCCACTGAACCTTCTGGCCATTCCACTCGGGATGTAGGGTGAAACGTGTCCTTCGTTTGTCCACCCATAGGTGCTTATGCCTAGCACCTTCTCAAAATACCCCTTCGTGTTACGGGTACTCGGCGGCCGTGGCGCTTGGGCCAACGTACTGGACTATGGGTTCCATCTATGGCCACCGAAACAGGTTCGGATAACCCATTGTGCAGCAACGAGGCTCCGCACTACTCACCCTGCAGACGTTTCCCAGAGTCAACCTTTCTGGTCAGCACAGCTTAACGATGCCTGTCTTAGTCTGCCTCCAACTGCAGCCCCCATTAGTAGATCTTTGCTCTCACTCCAAATGATTCCCCGACTGACCGGTAGCTGGTCTGTGCGTTGCAAGTCCATAGCGGTGCTTTGACCAACTACGCTTTCCATGTGAGGTTCTGACTCTCATGTTTGTAATATATGGCGTTTCAGGTCAGGGGAAGCATGTCACAAAAGTTCTAGAAAGCTGGTCTTACGCATGCGAAAGTTTCCAGCCACTGCGAAATCGTCCACACCTTTAGACGACAATGCGGACCCGCACAGTCTGTGTCATTGATTTCCCCGTGCTCACAAATTATCGGATGTCATCCTGTGGGATTAGAAGATATGCCACCGTTATTTCAGTGCAGATCCCAAACGTGGCCGCATGTTATGGAGAATTCTGCCTCCATCGTCTCATCGCTGTCCTGCCCTGCTCAGCAAATGAGCTGCCCCTCCTCTCCTCCTGCTCCTTTGCAGTCATTGTTCAGTATAGTCAGCACGAGGGTAAGCGAGTATGACAGCGGGTCAGGATTACCTGTGTGTGATTCTCAGGGTCTATATGTTGCTGTGCTATGGCGATTTGCTCGTTCAGCCATCGGTGAAAAAGGCGCCAATAGGGTTGTCTGCTGCCTCCAAGAAGGAGGGTGAGGCTGGTACCCAGTCACGCACCACGGGGCAAAGGTCTGCGCCATCAGGCAGTCTCTCTCAACCCGGATTTAGTGGGAACTATGGGATAGCTGAAGGAAACGTCCCACAGTTTGCACGACTCCTGAATCATCGATGGTAGCGTTGGACATGGTCAAACAAGCGATTTTCGTGTATCCCTATCGTGGATGCACGCTAAACCGTCATTTATTAAGATCTGTTTTGTAATATCGATATTAAAGCTAATTCGAAGATTAATCGTTGCAGTGAGTCGTACATTGTGTAGAATGACCACTCGTGTACAGCGGAGGCCGGGCGCGGAGTATGATTCTATGTACAAGCTTCAGCTACGTGAAAGACGTAGATGACAGTCGAAAGTTATCATTAGATCGAGCTTACTATCATCCTCACAGCGTGGGGAATCGACAGATCCGTCGGATTCCCTTGTTCGATCTCTACCACCGTTCGCATTAGTGGAGGTTTACGAGCTCGACAGGAGTGTGTTCGAGGATCATATAATCATGGCGTTACGATGAGACGCAGATACATCGATCCCCAGAGGGAAATTCGCTCGATTGCTCTTAAGCCCCAGATACGGGCTCGTGTAGTAGACTACTGACCAAGATATCGCTTGCTGACTACCATCATGATATTTTTTCTAGTGTGACAAAAACCCTTGGGTCCTAGTAACTTGGCAAGCTCCACTCACAGTCCTTCTCACATGTATCTCAGTAATTCTCCCCCACTTCGCACAAAGCTTCATTATTTGGCCTTGACCTGAGTCATCTCGAGCTTCTTTTAACCTTCGGCATCCCCTATTCAAACTCTCAGTTTGACTAGAGACTGTACAAGGGAAGTGGATGTTACTAAGCCAGATGCTCTAGATACAGTATAATACTATGCAAATTTTTAGAACTCAGTTAGTGGTGCACTAAAACCGCAAACTGTAAAAATTAGGGCACAGGAGCGGTTGAGGGGTGTATAACAGAGAAAGCCATATAAAGAAAAGCCACCGAAAACAGGACTGTTCACGCCATGAAAACTAGCCATCGATCACCTAAGCATAGTTGTCTTCACGCACGTGGCAACTTATTCAATCAAGTCATTAAGTTAGGGTGAAGAAAAAAAAAGGCCCATCCACATTGTGCTAGTTATGTGCAGATTTTGTTGGATTTACTCGTACAGCTATAGTTACATTGAAAATGACCAGATGAAACTAAAAAAACAATGGAGAAAGTATCCTGTACCAGGTTATAGACAACTCCTGTTGTATACTGGAATCACAGATAGATCTTTTGCTTACTATGAAAGCTATTAGCACAGGCGCGGTGCAACACACAACACCACACACAACACACACACCACAAACACCCCCACAAGTTATATTAACAAAAATGTTGGCAGTCTTCCTGTTTTAAGTTTTTTGTTTACTTACATCGTTTTTATGTTCCTCGACTCAGGTATCCTGACTAAGCACGTGAGGAGAGAGAAGGACGCACATTTCTTCGATACGAACTTCCTCCTCATGAAAAACAAATTGAGCAGTGAAATTGTTCATTTACATAGTTAAAGTGTATGTTTTAGCTTTTTAATTAGTTGCCTGAATTTATCTTGATTTGATTACTGGTGGTTGAGATATCTGAAGTATCTAAGGTTAAGTAAATTAGAGCTAATGGAAATTCTTGTAGCTCATCTTTGTGTTAGGCACAGGTAAAGCAAACTACCACTCTGCAATCTGAAGTGTAGCTGTAAAGGAAGTCAAATAGCTAAACAACAAGGATCCTTGGGCACTGACAAATGTTTTGGGCAGCCGAGGATAGAACCCACTTCATCAGATGCTGTATATTGACTAACACGGTCATGACGACAGTGACTCTCAAATAAGCATAGGATTATTCGCTATGGATAGATGTGGTGTTATCGAATTCACGAGTCCATAGCTCAATATTTACAGGATTATAAATCTGTAAGTAAACATTACCATAAACCAGAGCACATGATCTGGAAGTATGCTGGATCATTGGAATTTGTCCTCTTTGTACAAGGACTTTGCTTTTGACCGTTGATCTTATTTCCCTCATGTTAGAGCAATAGTGTGGTCTGATTATTGAAAGGCGCTAAAAGCTACACTCCCAGACCTGAAATCTACATTATAGCACATATGCTTATCTGCTAAACACCCTGTTGGTATTTTCTTTATTCTGATTCTGGAAAGAATCCTACACAACAGTTACTTACTGCACTATTATTTATAGCATAAAAAAATAAAATCTATTTTCAGAGAGAAGCAATTGTTAGTTAATCATCAATCCTCTGACGATCAGACAGATCATTTTATCTAGTAAAAAAAAAATCACAGTGGAAAAGGTCCTGTATAGGTCCGGTATTCCAGCATCGTACCATGAAATTTAATGTTGCTGAACAGCTGTGTGTGTAAAAAAATTACGTTTGTTTTAGCTACTCAGCACAATTAGCTCAGTAGTATTCTGCTGCTGTTGAAGTTGTCATTACCTATTTAGCCTTTATTATTACCACTGAGTAACCACCACTAATGAGCTCCATTGTGTTAACGTTTTTCATGGTATTTTGCCTTGTAAACATCCTAGCTCATTGTTTTATGAGGGCCCTTCTTCTTGAGATTTTAGGCTGGGATTTTCAAAAGATACCTAAATGGATTGGGCTCAACTTTAATCGAATTTAGTGGGAGCTGGTTGCTTAAATCCTAGGCAGCTTGAAAATCCACTCTAAAGCTTAATCGTTATAAATTCCGTGCACCCCACCCCAATTTTTACTATGATACACAGATTTACTGTAGTTCTTTCCTTCCTTCAGCTTTTTAGGAGGAACACATTTCTGCTTACAGGAAAACAACCCTTACCAAACTTAGAAAAGAGCAATTACAAGAAAGTGTTCAAAACCATCTAACATGTTTCAAGAGACTAATAATGGATGTTGAGCCTTATCACTGTACGTTGCCAGTTAGAAGACGCCCAGAGCTGTGGGTTGATGATGCTATTTGGCAACTTGTGTGAAAAAATTGTTGGTGTCTTTACAATCCAAGTCAACAGGTTTACATACTAAGTAACTACTCTGTAAGAACAGTTAAACATATAAGTACAGTAGAACCTCAGAATTACCAACACCACAGTTATAAACTGACCAGTCAACCACCACACCTTGGTTATGATATGCAGATCAGGCATAAGCAAGGACCCAAAAAAAATGGGTAGGGGGAAATCAATTCAGTACATATATGTGTTAAATGTAAACTAGTAAAAATGAAAAGGGAAAGCAGTATTTTTCTTCTGCTAGTAAAGTTTCAACCTATATTAAATCAATGTTCAGCTGTAAACTTTTGAAACAGAATATTTTGTTCAGGATTTACAAACAACTCTTATTCCCATGTGTCCGGAAACTGAGTTCTACTGTACTGACTATAACTTGAATTATTATTTTACCCGTCAGCAGGTGTCAAGCCTTTCTATGATGACTGAAGTCAGCCTGTGCAATGCCTGATTTCTTCATCTTTGCAATTAATTCGTGGTGGTGTCCTTTCACATCTGGCACTACAAGTTAATCAACACTAGTACAGAGCACAATAAGATCAAAAGACAGCAGTTTAGTTTATATGTGAGGAGTTGTTGTTGTTTCTTTTTAAGAAAGCTTGACAGTGCTATTAAAGCACTCTGGTCAGACTAAGAGTTCTGCCAGGGATGTCATTGATACATAAGTATTGCTGTTTCCAGTAGTAAAGAACAGGATAGAAATTACAGCTGAATTGGGAGGAGCGATAAGTGAAGATCACAGATACTTATTCCAATTTGCGACAAATTATAAGATGTAAATAGCCCAGCAATCAAAATGAGAGCTACTAAGTATCTCAAGACATTTTAGTCGATTCATTAGCGAACAGTTAGGATAACTATGCATCCCTAGTATCTGGAGTAGACAAGTTAGACAGTAAGGAGTCTATTTCTGAACATTGGTGGAATGACAAAGACGTCAGTAGAAATCATCCAGCCATTGTCGTGGTTATATATCACTCTGACAGTGAGTAGAGGCTGAGTCGGTTTGTAATAGAGGTGCAGAGCTGAGTAGTGCGCTCGTAGAGCTATGATTCTGAGTAAGGACTCATGTGAGATAAGTATGCTGTGAGTGGTGAGTTAGGATCGACAGTACGATGTGTGACTCCATGGGGATGACATAAATCTGTTCAAGTCGACTAGTATACTGAGTGTTAACTTCTTGCTGCCGTGTGTGTCAGATATTTATTAAGTTAGTGGTTGAGTCAAAATAATTAAAGTAGTAGTAAGCTAAGTGTGGTGTTTTACTTAGCCCAACATGGTTAAGTTGGAGTGATGCTCATCAGTCCCGACAAGATTGTACTATAGGGTATAGCCAAGATCTTTTTGACCTCAAAGTTGATTGCTTTTGAAACATTGTCTTGGACCGTGGCACAGTAGATGTTTACACTCTTCCATTCTTCTAATATGAATTCGAGAACTTGATCTGCGAAAGGTTTGACGCCTGTAAGTGTTATCCTCTATTATTGTCTCGATTCATTTCGCTCATCTTAAATTAAGAATTTTACAATTGAAACTGGAATGAGAAAGATGATGCATCTCCTAAAATTAAATTAGCGTCTTCCGTCGGGGCAGCCGGCCTCTCTCAATACCTTTAGTTGATGTCCATATATTTTGGATTTCAATTCTCATTCCTAGTAAATAGAGTGATCTCTCACTCTTCCACAGATCTTGGAAGGGGATCGTTCCTTAGTTGACTATGGCGAGGCCCCCCCAACTGGAGCAAATACTCACTAGCACCACCACACACAACAGCAAAACACTCGCCCAGAGAACCTATCTTGCACAGGCCCCTTGGTAATACTCTGTCATATATGCTATTAGGGACTCATAATAAGGACCAATCACATCAGCCACCCTACTCGGTAAGCTGTATTCACCTGCAAGATCTGATCCATGTGATATATCGCAATGCCCCTCTGCCCGATGGAATTATCAATCAGACAGTCTCTATGCAAAGAATAAATGGACACAAGTCTGTACTAGCAAGAATTTAACATTCAAAAACCGTCGAGAGACACTTCACCTGCATCATTGATTAGACCTAAACGTTCGCAATTCTCCAACAAAAAAAAAATATCCTAAAGGCATACTTTCAACGAGAAACCGCAGATTGCGCAACTTAATTTGCAAACTGCGACACCATTATATTAGGCCTTGATAAAGACTGGGAGTGCGCTGGTTATTACCCAAAGTAAATGTATTTCCCTGTGCTAATTTTTTCCCCTAGTGTTCTCACATCTTCTTTCAATGTTGGAAATGGTAGCATCGTGAATTATACTACAAAAAGTTTTTTTTTTTGGATGTATAATATGACTCCATCTACTTTCGCTCTCGTCTTGTTATAGTGATTATGCGTAACACCCATTTTCATGTTTTCCTGTGTTATATTTTCACTGCATGCATTGATGAGTGGGCTCTTAGCCATGAAAAGGTCATATACCCAAATAAATTTGTTAGTCTCTAAGGTGCACGGAGTACTCCTTGTTTTTTCCTAAATTAAAAGCGATACTTAAAACATTATGGAAAGCAGGTTAAAAAAAGTTGATTAATATGTCAGACTATGTAATTAAAATCCTTTTAGAATCACCAATTAACTACATAAAAAGAAGGTGCAGTATCCCTGTGATGATATGCATTCTTCACTGCCTATATAATCCTTCAGAAAATCCCTTAAATTTTAGTCTTTGGGGCCACTGTTTTAGAATGCAAAGATTTGTTTTTATTTAGTTGCATAGGGCGCAGGTTTTTATGCAAGCTCTAAGAGAGGGAGCTGATGTGAACATTGGCAGTGTGATGAACTTTAAAGGACTGCTATTTGAAACAATGTGCAAGACAAGATGGGCTCTTTGTGCCAGACTATGCAAGTAGGTTTGTATCTAAGGAATTGGGGCGAGGCGCCGAATGCAGTTACCACTGATAGTTTATGTAAAAACCCAGCTTTTTGAACCTATGCCTGGGAAGGAACGATTGTCTGCTGATCACTTTCTCAGAAGAAAGGGTGCCACAGAGCTTGACTGATCTATTCTGGTTGTGGGCTTGGTTCTGAGTAAGTGTGTGTGTCTCAACTTGTAACACGCAAACAAACCATTGTGGAGTTGAAGGTTTTGTAGCCCTTCAGGCCTTTGTTGGAATTTGCAGGGTGAATCTCCCGGGTAATTGTTCAATGTGTTTATGTTCCTTTTAATCTTTTCTCTGTAATGCTTTCTTTTAGAATAAATGATGATTCCCATTAAAGACCTAGATGTGATTAAGGCTGTAACATGCTGGAATTACAGCTGTTAGCGTTTTTTGAAGAAAACAAAGCACAAGTGGCCTGGTGAAAGGACTTGTTGCTGTGAGATATCACAGTGTAGGCAAGTAAACTGATGCAGCTGAAAAAATCTCTGATCAGAAGGAGAGGACTGCTAGTGCTCTGCCAAGTGAACGATGATAGGTGAGTAACTGAGAGATTCTTAGTGAGGCGGCTGTCCTTGGTGGCGCTCCTGCAGTGACTAGATTAGGGCAGCTGCACTCTATGTGAAAAATAACTCTCATCCATCAAAAGGAAGCAGAAATGCAAGAAGATAAACAAATAGAGTTTTATCGGCCAGCACAAAAGGTAATTGTGACCCAAAGAACTGATCCTTCAAGAAACTGACATCCACCCCAACTTTATGCCTCAATAAAAGTGGAACAGAGAACTGGACAGGTTAATCTTAGATTCCAAAACCACCTTATTGTCCAAGCCAAGACGTAGAGGATGAAAATGAAATTATTTTTATATAGCAGAAACTGGAGGCTGCAAGGAATCAGTACGTCTGCCAGAGCAGCAGGGATTTAGAATAGAAGCTAAGTAATTTCTTTGCATAAAAGGATATTAGGAAAGTACCTATCCAGACCTTTTGCTCTTTAGATTCAGTAAGATAAGACAATCAGAGGCTGAATGTCAAATAGAGAGAACTGGGACAAATTAAATTAAGGGCATAATCCATCACCCGGACCAGGTATTGTATAGTCAAAAGTTGCTGATAAAAAAAGAACCTTATGCAGACCTGAAAATTATCCAAATCCCTCATTTAAAAATAGACCTAGCTAAGAATTGCGAGGACTGCATGTTAAGGCAAATGCTCATATACCTATCTTTAAAAAGGATTTTTGAATAGAGGTGGTTATTTTAAAGTTTTTTTTCTGTTATTATATGTGGTTAACTCTTATACTCAAGATCAGTTCTCATACACTCAGATTTGATAAGTAGCTAGCAGCACAGCCTCTTGTAAAGGAAAAATTATACTCTCAAAATCTAACTAGGTTCATTATTTTCAAAGCCCACACTCTATCTTGGGGTATATGTTTCTGGTGGCAAATGTTATTCTGTTTCTGTCAAACAGGATTTAGTATTAATTCACATTGTTAGATATAGGCTACACTTTGCATGTAGCCTTAAGTTAAAAAAGACAATGAGCTAAATTTTGGTCCCAGTACTGCACTTGTGCACACATAGATGGAGTAAATGGGCGAACTGCACAATTAAATAAGTGCATATGGTGGCCCAGCGTATTTTTCATTGCTACACTGGATCGCTATTATGTGCTGTCAATTTATAAATCTTTTTGCATTTTGTTATATACTCATTATCCACTTCTTCCTAAAGGATGTATGTACAAAATCAATAATACACTCTCCTATTTCTCCCTATAACTACAGATTTTCTCCCCCGATGTATACAGAAATCCTAGTTCTTTAACAGCACTCACAATACCTGTTGTTCAGGGACCAGGAAGAACTAAGGTGGTGTTAAGATGGAAAAATGCGGGCCAAAATAGTTACTTACAGATATAGTAATTATGTACCAGAATTGGTTTCCGTGCCAATACACACATACACACGAGCCAACACAGTCAGGACATCTTCTGAAAGACACAATTACCCCTAACAATATGCTGGGGCACAGGTTTATTACGAACTCATGGGGATGCTTGGGACATAGTGAATCACAACATTTCCTTCAGCACTTTTTTCCCTTGGAGGTCTCCCATTCAAGTACTCCTCAGACCTGACATGCTTAGTATGAGATCTCATGAGATCAGTGCCCAAGGTGGTATGGCATTAAAGTTTGAGAATAATTTTCACATCTGAGCCTCTTATAATGGCCAGAATCTGGGTCACCATGAAAATTGCGTTTTAACATGTAGTTTGACTGAGCTCTTCGCTTGCCCTTTTCTCTTACAAGAATTTGCAGTGAAAAGACAGAGACACTTCCTTTGCCCCTAGATAAACCTCAGAAAATCCTGATGCACAAGATGAATAGCATGAAAGCACTATATAAATACTTCAGGAATCTGTTGATATTAGAAATGTCTGCTGTTGTGCCCATATGTCTACTTATTTCCTTACTAAAGACATTTACTGTATATGTTTGCCACAAGGGAAAACTACAGTCTACAATTCAGCTATATTACTGGAAGTGCAGTACTGTATTTGTATGTGTCTGAATCTTACATTTCCAGGATATGTACAGATCTGCATTTTATAGCTCTTCTCTTTGAAAGACTCATCCAATCTGTTTTTCACCTCCCAGCCAATTAGTGAACATGCCTCATTAGGATCACTCTGTCTATATGGACCTTGCTACAGCCCGGGAGGAGATGCATTCTATGCACTGTTTTCAAAGTTAATGATTGTTATGGCACAAGGGAGAGGGATACATTTTATAACTGAATGGAACAGGGTTGAGATGCAAATACAGCATTTCTTGTAAAGTAAATTAAGCTAACAACAAGGTAACAAACTGCTGTTAATATTAGATTAACTTGTTTGGCAAGATATGAAATCAGGAGAGCTGGATTGTCGATAGCCAAGTGTTCAATAAAGCTAATGCAGCTCAGGAAAGTAGAGCATCCATCTGAAATACAAAAGGTAAAAGTAATAGATTGGCGAGAGAGCCAGAACCAGCACAATTATTCCAGTGTTAAAGATAAATTTAAAGGGCGCTCAAGTTTGTTTGTTTTCAACATTGACTTGTTTTTATTTCAAAATCAGACTGAGTCACCACCAGCCATTAGATCAGGAAAACAAAACAAAAAACATCCCAGATTTTCTTTCCATTTGGAATCTAGAGCCTAAATGCCACATTGATCTAAGAATAAGTAGGCAAATGGCAAATAGTTCAGAAGTTAAAGCAAGTTGCATGTGTATTTTTTCAGCAGCACCATGCTGCAGTAATTCTACTAGACTTTGAGTAAGAATTATTAAGACTCAAGCAAAGGGGTCATTGACAGTAGCATTCTGAATGCAGGGATTGAGGCAAAAGCTGAAATGTCAAACTTCATGCCAGTAGTCACTAAACAGATTAAGCAGCGGTTATCTTGAGCAGTAAAAAAGGCGAGCTGCTAATACTAAATGATTAGAGTCTAAAATGTCATTTACTCTGGTGTGATTCCTCAAATGAATATTTATACCAAGTGATGACTAACACACCATCAAAAGAATTTCATGTTCTGTTCATCAGAGAGTGTCCGTGATTATTCAACAGCAGATCTGTGCTTCAGCACTTGTTTCTATTAAGCAAATTTGCAGTGTTCAGACAAAAATAAATGATTGCATTTTCCTTCTGGGATTTTTTTAAGAAATCACATTCTATTCCATCATAAGAATGTGGGTCACAGCGGGTGGGCCTTATCCAATACATATATATAAAAGTGGTTATACAGGCACTGAGCAATTTCTCTCCTGTATTTTATATGAAACTGCAGGATATTTGCTGCACTGTATTCAAAAGGAGAAACCACAATGCATGCAGTGCTTCTCTCTCATTTGCCCAGCAACTTGCAGAAATTTAGCCTGTATGCAATACACAAATCTGGGCAAGACAGGAAAAAAAATAGAAATCATTCAGTCCATGAAGCATCTTATTAGGCATCCGGAATCAAATTTACAGTCAGTCATTTTGCAGGGGCACAATAATAATCCTGACTATCAAGCATTAAATCAACTATCCCTACCTTTACTGGAGTGGTTAACTACAATTTTTAATGCAACTGACACCCGATAACATATACAATGTTATGCCCATGGTAGGGAATGGTAAGTCATTGGAAACCTTGATGTTCAGAAATGGATTAACCTACAACAGCATTCCTGCAGCCCCATTGTCTCTCTTCTAAATGCAATTGCATCCAGCCTTCTAATAATGACATTAAAGCCAGTTTGCAAACTATGACAGCTTCCATCCAAAGACCACAAAGTGCCTCACTAGCATTGTTGCATTAATCCACATTGCGCCCTAATGACGTCACGATTATCTGTGTTTTAAAATGGGCCTAAGGAAAGTGAGGCACAGGGGACTTGCCCAAGTTCTTAAAGGAAGTCAATGGCAGCACTGGGAATAGGACCCAGCTGTCATGAATCACAGTCCTGGCTTTCACCACAAGGACATCTATCCTTCACTAGGAGATAGGATTTCAGAATCTGGTGTGCATACATGAATGTATTTTGCCTCACCACTAATGTTGAAGTTTAGGACCTATCATGGATTTGTGAAAAAATTAGAACATGTAAGACCACCTCATAGAGGAAAAGCAACCAAGAGTGTAACAGAGCAGAGTTCAGCCCTGTGTTTTTGGTGTATACGATACCTGCAAAAAATACCCTGGTGAGATGTGAAGCTTGGCTGAAGACAACATTCCAAAACTGAACTGACATACTTCTACCAGGAGCTGGCTTGAGGAGGCCACAAGCGTTTTCCCCTTTTCCACCAATTGAACAGTACTTGGGGATTTTTTGGCAGGCATCTATTTGCAATGATGCCTACAAAAATCTTGACAATGGCTCAGCAGCTGGTAGGCTGTGATTCTGTTTAGCAGACTAACCGATACTGTCTGACTGTTTCCTTGTGTTCCTCCCAGGTGTTTTTTCCACCTATTGTCTCGTCTTAGACTTTGATCATAAACACCTCTGTGCAGGGACTGTCCTGTGTTTGTATAGTGCTTACAATGGGTCTCCAAACGAACCCTAGGTGCTACCATTGCACAAGTAAATAAAATAATGTAAGCTATGCAGAAAGCAAGCCACCAGAAGTTAGGTGTTTTGCCATTTCCATGCTGGGTGGAAGTTTTCTAATGTTTGCAGAAGTTTTTGCAACAGCAAATAACAGTTCATGTAATTGGAGATGATCCTTTCTACTGAGGGGTCCTCTCTCCAACAGTCCGAAAAAGAGGCAGGCTGAAAAGGAACGCTTGAAACTTCTTGCTCCCTAAGCCTACTTCACTCTTTTGGAGGATTGTTGGTACGTGGAACATGCTATTCAAGACTGCCAGAGATGATTTTCTCTGTTCCCATAGTTATTTTCCTCCCCCATTGGAGAGGATAGAGCCAAGGAGACTAGAACTAGGGAAGGGAACTGAAAAGGAGGCCAAAAGAAACAGAGAAGTATGCTATGGATGCATGATTACAATCGTTTTCTTTCGTTAACCTTGAGTGATTTCTGTAAAGCAAAAAAAGAGAGTCATAAAGCTTTGTTAGCAAGTAGAGCTGGTTTCAGACAGCCCAGTCATGTCCACATTAAAGAGTGCCTCATTAGGAAAACTACACAGTTATCTTCAATCAAGCCTTCCAAACCCCTTTATGTACTATTTTTTCATAATAGGATACTCGGAATTCTGAACGCAGCTCCAGCTGAATTTGCACTCACCTTTTGAACAGCACCAAATCGTCTAAACTCAAGAAATCTCCTTCAGAACAACTAAGGTCAGAGCCACTAAGGTCTACTGCTATATATTGTCTTTGGTTCTTGCTTTTGGCCAGCCTGGAAAGCTTACAGGAACAGGCCAGGATGAGAAACTGTTAATGCGTTTTTACCCATTCAGTGTATTTTTTGTGCCCTACCAAGGCAGAGAAACAATATCATTTTGGCACTTCCCCTTAAACCAGAAAGCAAAAAAAAAAGTTAGCATGCTTAGCTTCAAAGCTTCAAGAAAACTCCATTATTTTATTAGAACTTGTTGACCAGTCCCCAAGTACAGCTGGTCTAATCTTTTCTTTCTAGTCCTACATATCCTATTTATACCTATTAGTTTTTTAACCTCCCATTGTGGCAAATGTTTTTGTTTCTGTCCACTTTACTTCTATCGCAGATCACTCTCCTGGCCAGCATCTTGCAATTTGTAACCATTTAGGCCAGTCCATATTGCAGTTCAAGTTTCTCATTGTGTGTTTTTGGTTTACAATCTACATCAACCCTAAACCATTCAGCCGTCTGTGGCCTATTTTTTCCAGGTTCTTTTGGATCTCATCTTTATCTGACATTAACCTGTCTGCCATTCTCATGATTCCTGATGATTTCCATTGGTTGTGCCCCGCACACTGTGTCACTGAACAAGATTATGCAAAAAATCTAGAGATATTACTTATGCCAACTTCCTTCTTTCTCCATCTCCTGCTACCCTCTGACATCTCTTACTAAGTCACTTTAGAAAAAGTGAACCCCCACTTTTTCTTTACGTTAAGGAAAACTTCAGGAAAATTTAATCTGTGCCTAGACAGTGTTTAACAGTAGCAACGGCAAATTGTAATGTTCCTTCTATATCTTAAGGCTGTGTGAGCACTCTGTCAGAACATGTGATTCACTAGGAAAATGTTCTTCTTTCTGTTTGTGTCCCTGTTGTTGAGGCTACATGAAACAAGAGCCATCCCAGATGCGCCTCAACAGAAAAGATAACTCAGATATTCTCAGCCTAAGGAAGCAGATAAGTGGTTCAAATCACACAAAAGAAACCTGCCTATACAGACCACACAGCCATTTTATAAATCCAAGGTTCTTAACAGCCACTTCTCTACAAGCTACTGGATAGATTTCTCCCTTCTGTACTTTGCCCGAATACTTCAACTTCATTGTCAGTACGGCATATGACTGGGTAATAATAGAACTGGTTGGTGGCCAATGTGTCTAGGCAAATCTTTTGAAGATAATTTCTTTCAGTGAAAAGGATAAAAATGAAATTATATAACCTTGAAAAGCCTCTCAGACATCAAAAAGTAAGTATCAGTTCTCTAAAGAGATTCTTTAACTGGCACCAAAACACTTCTTTCAAACTTTAAATAAACCTGATAAGAAACCAGCTTTGTTAGCTCCCCTATCATCACTGTGGGATGATACCCCTACCATCACAAATGTCATCATTTTAAACTATGGAAGGAAATCATGGATATGCAGGTACCAATTTTTTCCTTGAATTTAGATGAAAGGTGGTAAAATGACAGTACTGGATATGGTAACTGAACTAAATTAAGAGAACAAATACAGTTTGGATAGTGAAAAATGAAGACTCTCCTGTACTGTCACAAGCAGCCTCAACCATAAGCTTGATAGCCTCTAGTGCTAGGAAGGCTGTTTAATCCATGCTGCTCCCCCCCGCAATGAAATTGCTAAAAGGTACCAATTGGTATTAACTGGAGGAGTGACCTGTTGAAAAGACTCCTGACAACCAGAAACAGAATAGAGACCAAACAACTCATTTCACATGGCCATCCTGATCCTGAAATATCTACCTCTGTGTTCAAGAGAAGGAATGCTCAAGATAAACTATGAGATATGTTAACTTATTAGTGATATCTCAGTGCTTCTCTTACATCTCTGGTGTTCTGCCGTTATTTTTTTTTTAGTTTGCTCAGCTTGAGTTCTGGATGTACTGTGAAACATAGTTAAAGAAAATAGATATAAGAGACCAAGATAAAACTGCATATAGTATTTGTAATGCAGAGGAAACAAGCAATACGAGATTCAAGATCAGTAGCCGGCTATTAATTCATGCTGGGAAAAAACTGAAACAAAGGAAGAAAAGAAAAGCAGGGAGATATAGTAGGTGGAATTGAAGTAATTGTTCACAAGTGCTGGCTGCAATGTATAAAAATGATGTGGGTTATAAGTAAAATTGTTTGGTGTGGTCCCATACCTTGCACGTGAATTGTGTAACACTGACAATTGCCAGAAAGAGTAGCCTAAATATAATTTGGAGCTTTTTCATCGGAGTCTTTTTAAATGACCTAGATTAACTGGAATCTGACAGCTTGTTGTGTGGGAGGTCACAACAACTGGCAAATGACAAGCAAAAAGATCTGTAAAACAGATGATGTGGGTTCAATACCAGGCTTCGTTTGAAGTCTCTGGCATCAGCTGTTTTGGTGCCTGACGCTTGGAAAACTGATGCCCTGTATAAGGGAATTAAGCCATGCCAAAGCCCTGAAATGAATATTCTGATCAGTAACTGGCCACCTGTTGACAAGGCTAGATAGATTCTATTCATTAGGGTTCATACTGAAGAGATACTGTATTATCTGGTCAGTAGGGTTCTTGGTCATAACGTGCTTTCACTTAAAAGGGGTCTGTGTCCACAGATACCATTCATGCTGAACAATTAAAGCAGTTGTTTACCACAGTCCTCATGGGGATTCACTAGTGATGCAGTGAAGATTCCCCAGCTATCACCCCCACAGAGCTCATTTACGCCTTTCCTACATAACAGCAATTGTGGAGACCAAATGTCATGTGGTTCAAGCAGAGGCTGAATTTCAGAGCAGCACTTTCTCCCCTAACTCTTGTAAGATTTTGTGATAGTTTAAACTCTTGCCCGTTATTTTATTTTATGAGTGTTCCAGGGATCTGTGTAATGTTTTTTTAAAAAAAATCTGGTCAGCATCAAATGCAGGAAACACAAGCCCCAACTGTATTACAAATAAACCACAACTTAAAATGACCAGGAAACATTCATAATTTTTAATTCACACCAGTAATAAAATTGCATTACATTTTTCATAAAATAAATGTTCCAGTTTATATACAGAAATCAGACTGTACAGAGCCCTCCCCAGACCCCAAAAAACTCACAAACATACAGGCAATGCAGTGCTCAGCTAAGCAGGCACAACTGTACATCTAAATTTGTAACTGCTTTGTGTTGGGGGCAGGAAAAAGTACTACAATGTATATAGTCCTTTCTGGACCAAGAATTAAAAAAATATTGCAGGCAAGCTGACAGACGCCCCTCACTGCTTGTGTGGCTGAACGTCCATCCCACAGTGCTTCAGCAAAGCAGGGATCGTTATTGAACTTGGGACTCAAAACTTCCATTCAGTTGCCCTTCCTCATAGTCCATCTGACACAAGATCATGTTGTTCTTCAGGAAAAATTTGTCTCCCACGCAAAATCTGAAACAAACAAACAAAAAAGTTACGCATGACTAAATGTTAATTGGCATTAACCAGGTGGCAGTACACCAAGGAAAAGAGGACAGAGGATTAAAGTCTACAGGTAGCGGGTGCCCAGATGGAAAGGAAAAGTTAACTTCATTATGAACTATACTGACCGCATTGGAATTTAGGGAGGCAGGATATAGTGGATAGGGCACTCGACTAGGAACCAGGCAACCAGAGTCCTATTTCTGGCCCTGCCACTGATCTCTAAGAGACTCAAGTCACTTCACCTCCTTGTTTCCCTCTCCTACCTTTTGTTTGTGTTGTTTGGACAGACTGTAAGCTCTTTGGCGCAGAGGCCCTCTCATACTATGCATTTGAATAGTGCCTAGCACAAGGGGCTCTGATCTGTGTTGAAGCCTATAGTTCAGGGGTCGGCAACCTTTAAGAAGTGGTGTGCCGAGTCTTTCTTTATTCACTCTAATTTAAGGTTTCGTGTGCCGGTGATACATTTTAACGTTTTAAGAAGGTCTCTTTCTATAAGTCTAAAATATATAACTAAACTATTGTTGTATGCAAAGTAAATAAGGTTTCTAAAATGTTTAAGAAGATTCATTTAAAATTAAATTAAAACACAGAGCTTCCCCCGGACCAATGGCCAGGACCATGGCAGTGAGAGTGCCACTGAAATTCAGCTTGTGTGCCGCCTTCGGCATGTATGCCATAGGTTGCATACCCTGCTATAGATACTACCATAATAATCAACATGAAAAGTGATAGAATAGATCCCCAAATAGACATGAGCTTTCAGACTTCACTGAAACCAGGAAGCAAACAAGTTGTTACACAAAATGTTTTAAATGTTCTATGGTATTCAAATTTCCAGGTGAGGCAGTGTTTACACTAATTTACAGGCACTAAATGGCTATTAAGTCCTTCCTCACCCCCTTATGTACAGAGCTGAACAATAAATAGAAGTTTTTTGATGGATGGCTAGACTTGGTTAACCTTTATCTTCATGGAATGGAGCATGAAGTTCTGTCTACCATGTAAATTGTTCTGTTTGTATTAAAGCTGACAGAGAGACTTGTGATATTTAACAATTTTATTTGATCATTAAGGTAAAAAAAGTTGCACACAATATCTGCAAGGTGCAGTTTGACAGCCACTAGGCTCCTCACACCTCCTGTTTGCTATAGATGTAAAAGTTGATCTAGAATTTTAGGATAATACACACGGTGCTCTTCATTGATCTCCCACTTAAGGGCAGAGTCTGACTTAGCATGTGCTAAGTGCATGACAACAAAGCAGGACATAGGCAAGACAGCCTCAGTGTCCTAAGCCAATCCCGCTACTTCAGGGCAGGTACAGGCAAAGCTGGTAGTGATGCGGATGGCCAGTTCTGAAAGACAGATATATATGGTGCACACATGTCCAGCCAGCCAGGAACTGGCAGATATGAACTTTAAAGAGGCAAAAACATTAGCTTGGAGTTCAGGGGAGAAATATAGGCCCTGCACAACATGAAGCCCACGGAAAGAGGACAACTTTTTCCTCAGCAGAGTCATGAAGCCTTGAAAATGTGCCCCTACTATGTAGGGTGACCAGATGTCCCGATTTTATAGGGACAGTCCGATTTTTGGGTCTTTTTCTTATATAGGCTTCTATTACCCACCCCTCCCTCCACCCCCGTCCCAATTTTTCACATTTGCTGTCTGGTCACCCTCTAGTCCTGGTCTGGAATATGTTCTAAGCCTGATACTCTGTGGGTAACTAGAGACTGACAGCCTGCTATCAGACTGGATAGTCTGAATTATAAGAGGAGTGTTCATCTGTATGAGATCTACCAGATTCAAGCCTCTCCAGCACCTCATACAAGTTTTCCCCAATGGATGCCTATAAGTCAGCTGATGCCTTGCTTAATTTGGCAAGTCGGTATGGCAAAAACCTGTGGCTTCCACAGTACGCTTAATTAGTATGGTTCATTGTGTGATTTATCTCAGCACCCAGAGTCTCCTCTCCTAGCCTGCACCTGAAACCCTCTTTATAATAGTCTGAAATTCAGCTAGCTAACTTTTAACTTTGTATTCCAGATAAGAAACTGCAGATAAGCTGCTTCTTTAAGAGGAGACTCCAGTTAAAGTAGCATTGCACATATTGTCCTGAAAGTCACGGCCTCACCAATGGATTTGCTGAATATACAAAGTTTATTAGCCAACATTTTCCAGACTGCAACTTAAGACACAGCTGCTGACTTTCTGCTACTTAATGTTACTTAAATGGTGACCATAAAACCCAAGGAGCAGGAGTACAAAACAATGTCACGCCACCAGCACAACTGCAGGACAGTCAACAGCCGCCTTTTGCTAAATCTAGCTGGGGTCTAGAGCAGCTGTAGGAGAGCTGAAAAGATATTTGTAGGGTGTGGTTGAGTATGGTTCTTTGAAAATCAGGTGAAAACCAGGCATCGTGGGGTCCCATGTTTATCTCTCACAATGTGCTCAATTTACAAGACGAAGATGTTTTTCTCCAACTGCCAGCTCTGAAAATTCAGCATGGACCAAGCAGGAAGTGGAGTTCTTTCCTTCTCATGCACAACTACCAATCAAGATTTAGCAGGCCTGTGTCACACCCATAGAGTTTTATGCCTGTGCAAACCCAGCAGTTTTCTGGAGGTTGATGTGCGAGGAAAAGGGAACCCAGCCTTCACACCGTGAGTGACAAACTGTTAGAAAAACCTATCTTACTGAGCCAGTTTCATCAGGAATCAGTGAGACATGAACATTGAACCCAGGATGCCATTTTTATAAAGTGACTTTCAGAATAGAACTCACCACGAGAAAAAGGCAGGTGAACTGCCTGAAACATCTTAGGATTCTGATGTATTAGCAGAGTACAGTGATAAAAAGAAGATTTAGTAGTTAGACAACAGTTACCTTCCCTTAAAAAAAGCAACATGCGTTAGGCCCAAGACACATTTTAGGAATCAGTGTTTTTGACATGTGTTGGAGCCGATAGCTGATGGAAATATTTCGTACTCAACACTATTAAATAAAGTATCATTTTGCCTTAAAAAAAAAAACCAAAACCCTCCACTGTGCTAAGAATGGAGCCTGGGACTCTAAAAAAAGAATAGGGTAATACCAATGGATCCCAAAAAACCTAACTGAGCACTTTGCCTGTGAGAGGCTGCTCACTATTATGAGTTTCGTCTCTGGGGAGGGAGATGCTGAATTCCTGCCAGCACAGTCACAAAATGGATAGGTCTGCCAATGCTTTCTGGATAGCAATAAGGTATATCAGAAACATATTAAAGACAGAATTAGAAATAGGACTATGCACCAAAACACTAGGAAATACAGTTTGTCTGCAAGAAAGTACGCTCCCTGTCCAACACACCAACCACTAGATGTCACTATAACCTCAGTGGAATAACCCTGTTAAACTGGGGACAGCTTGATTTATTGCAGCTGTCAGTATTAATAGGAAGGCATTCTACCCCCAAACAAATACTACCAGCTCTGTGTTTGATACAGTGCCTTCAATTAAAGCCACCCAAACTACATACCGTGTGTCTGATTGTCCTCAGACATGCACTGCTAGGAGTTGGGTGTAACTCCACAGACTTCAACCAAGTTATACTGATATAAAACAAGTGTGAGAGGGAAGTCCTGTATACTGATATGTTCTCACCAATCTAACATGAAAGCTAGAAAGGAGGCGTGAGCATGTGTGTGTGTAAATATCACACACATACAACCCCATGTTGACTGAAATTCCAGAGTAATTGAAAGTGATGTATCTTATTTTTAAAATGAAATATCAGGTATGTTAACTTGGCTTTGAAGTAACGTGCTTTTCTCCCATTGAGCTTACTCACTCTTCTTTTCCTCCTCTTTTACCATGTCCCTTCACAAATACTAATTTATGGTTCAACGGGCAGCCTAAGCAAGGAGGGGCAGTTTTAAGAATGAACACATGCTTCAAAAAGGGAGACTATGTTGCATTTAATGCACTCAGCTTCCAAGACAAAAACTCAACCTTCCGACAAGTGCACCAAATCAAGAGAAAAGCAAGCCCTAAAGTCTTTGCACACACACCCCCATTCAGTCTTTTATAGATACCAATGAGTCAGGCTGAACCCATGTCCTTTCACTGTACACTTTGATATGTATTTCTCTCTGCATCTTCCAGTCAGGCGTGGTACAGCCTCATTTAAGACTACCCCACAAGCAGGCCCTATTGCTTATGCAGTAAACTGAAGAGAGCGCTTCATAGTCTCCAAAAAGGGTTTAACCTAGAATAGATTTCTCCTTTGTACCCTCCTCACTTCTGAGCCTGTCAGAAGTATGATTTAAGTAACTGAGTAACTTGTGCAAGAGAGGGTCCTATTTCCGTCTATGGGTGTTCAGCAAACAGGCTAGATGCTGAAAGACCTCAGAAGCTGTTCATTCAGCTGCATTACAACTATTTCAGAACAGCTGTCTGGTGCTTACTGTGCCTGGATCTGCAGTCCTTGCGTGTGCGCACACGCACACACACACCCCTACCTCCCTTGGCTCCATCCTCGAAAAGACTGCAGGACAGACCCAGTCTACATAGGCAACTACAAATAAGACAATCCAGCCAGTGCTAGCAGCTTCTCTGCCTCAGAGAGGTGGCAAAGATCAAGCAGATTTCCTTGGTCTGTTGGCAAAAATTAAAAAAGTTTGTGGGTTTTTTAATTTCTGTAATAACTGTGTCCTCACCTCTGGTTGCAGAGTTGGCAGGCAAAGCAGTCCAAATGGTAAACATTATCTCTGGCCCTCATCACCATCTCAAAGGCAGGGATCAGTTTACTGCAGGCAGCGCAATTCCCGGTGGTACCAAAGAGCCTGCCAAAGAAGCACAATCATTAGAAGCCATTTTAATTAAATGGTGAAAGCACTAATTAAGTGTAATTAGCAGTATCAAATACTGTATTGCACCAATAAATAGGAGTTGCAGTATCCATTTCGCTGACCAACCAGTGTGCAGGAACTTGGGATAAAATTGCCTGCTGAGCAAATGCTGATTGTCGAGATGAAACTTCACTTGTCTTGTGAGCCTTGGGCTAATTTACTATCTAATGGAGAAAGGCATTAAAGACACTTTCAGTCCTATTTTGTGGCTCACACAATTTCAGTCAAAACAAAACTATTTGCAAAGTTTTATCCCTGAACGTTTTGCTTCCTTCCCCACTCTACTCAGCACCCATTTGCTCTTCATTGTTACCTAATGGAGGAATCCAAGATGATGACAATGAGCCAGTTATAAAGGGTGAAACACAGAAGACTCGCTAACTTTGCCAACAGAGAAAAGTCCAACTTACCTCCTGTTTTAAAGGAACACACAGTTACCTAAAGACAATTGGTAATAATGTTTTACAAAGCCACTTTATACATTTTGCTAAGACCTCTACCCTCCTCAACCTTCCTGGGAACCAACTGAGCGTCTTACACCAAGGCCCAAGCAGTACATTCAACAGTTCACTTCAGCTCCTCAGTCCTTGAAGATAGCCCTTCTGCACCAGAAGCTTTGCCACTTTTGTCATGGCTTTTGCTATCTCCCTTCCTAGATGTCTGCTGCTCTTACAGCTCCCACAGGGAGACTAACCAACAGCTACCGCATCATCCCCCCAGCCCTAGGACAAGTCCCTGAAGACCCATGACCCAGTGTCACTCCCCGGGGACAGGCACGACAGCACTTCTAAATTAGAGCTATAGGAACCAGTTGGGGATGCATGGAATGAATCAAAGAATTGAATCTTAAACTGCAAATAGTCAATATTCACTTGTTACTTTCTGTTTAAGAGAAAGCATGTGATTTAATTGTTCTCAGAGCTATGTGGAAGGCACCTTCTTTCTGCTGATTGTTAGTTCGGCATGCATGTAAACATGCACACGTGTACATCCTCCTAAACATATATTGGGCCTAAGGTCTGTTTCAATTCTTTGGAGTTGGATCTTGTTAATGCCAGTATTTACTGGTTCTACCAGTACAAAAAGGCAAAAAAGCATAGAGAGAACTGCTTGTAGCCTGGTACAGGAACACTTATGTCTGATTTCTCAGCCTACAGTTTGCTGAACTAATCAATGCTACTGATCGCTGGACAGTAATCACTGAAGTGTGATAAGATCCCCAAGATAACCCTTCCACTCTCAGGCTCCTGAGCTATCATGTTAGTTTGTTTTTAGCATATAAAAAGTCTTACTTCTTGTGTCAGATGTTAAAAGCGACACCCATTACTTTTCTGTTATTCTTGGCTTGAAGGCCACTGGACTGTTTTCGGTGAGAGGAGACTAGACATTTGTGTCTGACACTTTACAAAAAAAATAAAAGTCTATGGTACAGTGGGCCAGATAAAAATAGTACCAGACACACAGCGATGTAAGATCTAAATACTCTTGCCCTCAGACTTCACCACATTAGGGCTGGAAAGCCTGTACCGCAATAGACCAAGCAAAATGGCAAAGAGTTTAAATAAGTCTTACAAATAAACAAAGCAAATGGCAACATATTCAGCAAGGGCAGGATGGTGGCCTGCTCTTATGATAGCAGGCGAGCCAGCGCTTCACTTTCTTGCATGGGCTCCCTGCGTTATGGTTTAGTTCACGACAGAGAAAGAGTAGACTTCAGAGGGCTGCTGCGCCCAGTCCTACACAGGTGGTCTGGGACACTGCAAGAAAGGGCATGTCTTATTATGGACCAGAGGCAGACCAGAGCAAGGGTGGTGATGCCCGCAGTGGCGGCAGAAGCTCACAGTTCTCCCTGGAATGCTCCTGGGCCAGCATAGCTACAATGTCCCTCATTCTGGACAGGGTGCCAATTTATAATTTAGCCCCAAATTTGTATTTTCTGATTCACAGTCATTTTACTTGGCAAAACAGAGTGTCTCTATCACTCCTTGGTATAACCGTCTTCCATCGTATAACTAGAACACTTAGTACAGCAGCAGCAGTCAGTTTCAATTTCTCTATTTGACAGAGAACTAGTAGATTAGGAGAACAATAACGTCTGCATTTCTAAAATATTCAAATCACAGCAAACGTTAAAAAAAAATCACTTAATAAAAATCAAACCCAAGCAAAGCAGCCCAATACCTTAGGTAAAGAGGATAGTGGAAGTTAATCCTAAATTTGTTCTGTGCATGACGCCACTATTCTTGTGAACATAAAATATCCATTATTCATTAGCATCACAGTTGTGTGGAGCTCAGTCTAGGTTAAATAAAATAAAGGGGCCCCAGACAGAGTTATTTGCATTGTTAAACAGGCAGTTTTCTTCACCCTTCAAATAGGATACTTCTCTACATGGAAATGATGGGCAAGTTTGGACAGATGTTCACTTAACTATTTAAACAGTTAGTTTAAGAAACATGATTGTATTTGGCACTGAATTCACCTGTCTCTTTTCAGGGGTTGGGGGGTAAACCAAGTGTTAAACAGCTTTGAATGTTTGCATAAGAGCTACAGTTCATGTTTTGTCCAGCTGAAATTATGTTGCCTTTTAATGTCTACATAAATGTATCTCCCAGTTTTTCAGTGTGCTAATCTTGTTCTCTTCCATTAAGTTTCAGACAGCCCTCACCTCCCTTCCCTAACATATGAACATTTCACACACATTCTAGCACTTCCTAATTTTAATCACTTCTCAGAGAAAGAAGTAAAGCTCTACATAGTCACTAAAATTCTCAGACATGCCTGACTTGTAGCTCAAAGATCACAAGCTTGGAGGAAGTGCAGATTGAAGCAAAGAAGAGATGCATTCTTCAACTAAGAATTTGGTCTTTGTTTTTTGGCACGTCCAGCTGCCATGCTCCATACCTCCTCACTTGGAGATCACACGAGGGGCAGTTTGGATTTTTGTTTTTTTAGTTTTGGGGGAGAACTCCCTTTCACCATCAATACTTCCCATTGTTTAGTTTAAAAAGAAGCCACAAAAAAGGAAACACATACTCCATCCTCTGGATGCATTCTCCATAGCAAATCCAATCTCCTCTCTCTCTCTCTCTCTCTCTCTCTCACATACACACACACACACCCCCCCACAAGATCCTCAATATTCTCACTGGCATGACACCAGTGGGGGAAAAAAGTCAGAGACAGGGAAGGTTTTTTAACCTTTTTAAAACTCTTAAAAAAAAGTTAGAAGACAGCAATTTTAAAGTACAGATTTATTCTTTCTTAAGTAACAGAAGGACCTCACCAGCTTGTAAATAAGCTTAGATTATGCAGATTTAAAATTTAACACAATTAAACTTTTACCCTATGGTAGTAATTATGCTTAATGGCTCTTACTCTGAACTTAACCATGTCTATTGTCGTCAGCCAATCTGAAAGCAGGAGTTTAGCCAAGGACAATTTTCTGTAGTTTATAGGCTCACTAAAATCCAGCTATTCTACATTCCGATTAGCTGTTGATGTCATTGTGTATAGTAAAAATTAAAGCTAATTGGCACACAGGAGCAGCAGAGAATATGAATGAGTTGAGGGGCAAGCAGGTAGCATTCTGTGGAAGTGCTATGTAACTGTTGGGAAGCTTCTTTTTATTTAAAGACTTAACTGCTTGTAACAATAAATTTTCTGTATAACATTTTGGAATTCAGCAGCTCTGTGGAAGTACCTTAAACTGACTAAATGTATGGTAGGGGCATAATTACCCAGAGTTCACCTTTTCTTTAGGGTATGAGTGAGGAGCTTATATGGTGAGTATGTGAAAGGGAGGGATTTGCCTAAAAGCGACCATCTCCATCATTTTAAACACATTCTATATTTCCAACTTTCATTCATCCCTCATGAATGAACATTAGATTTGTACCCCTTCCATGAATCTTCCTTCTCGCCCCACTCCCATTCATTTATGGTCTAAGCTATATGATAATCTACACCTCTGTTTCATTATCTCTAAACCTACAAATAGTATCTACAAATGGATTTCTAAATACCTAGCAATACCAAGACTGCCCTCCATCCTGATATTTGCAAACCAGCAGCAAGTCAGGGGCCAGAAAACTCTCCTTTGAAAAGGGACTGAAAAGACTGGGGGCAGCTCACTTGAGAAAAGAGATGGTTAAGAGGGGATATAAGTGTATATAAAGCACAGAATGGGATAGAGAAGGTACATTGGGAGCTGTATAATATGAGAAACAAGGAGGACATTCAGTGAAGTTAAAGAGGCAGCAAGTTCAAAACAGATACAAGAACGTACACTTTTTCCGCACAAAACATAATCAGATGGTGATAATTATTGTCACAGGATGTTGAGGCCATGAATTTAGCAATAGTCAAGAAGGGACTGGACATGTATATGGATACCAAGAATATCCAGGAGTTATAATAGTTAACGGAATCAGATTTTAGAAGAGAGAGTGAACCTCACACTTAAACCAATCACTAATAACTAGAGATTAAGTGGTTTCAGTATGAGGAGACCATTGCCTACCATACTAACCAATATGGTCTCTATTTTTAACTTGTACTCCTCTAGCTGCTCTGTAACCATCTGCTATTATGTTATATTTAGATTGTCATCTCTTTGGGGCAGAGACCATCTTGTTTTTGCTTGTACTGTGCCTAGCACAAGATAGTCTACGATTAGGGCGCCTTGGCACTTCTACAATACAAGTGGTGGTGATCGTTATAATAAAAAATTCTTGCACCTTCCTCCGAAGTATTTCATGCTGCTGCTGTATGAGATTGGATACTGGTTTAGATGCACCCTGGGTCTGATCCAGTATGGCAGTTCCTATGTCCATTTCTCATACCTTGAATTCATAGTCATGAGAAAAGAGCCTTGTTCCTACCAGCACAAAAAACATTCCAGCAAGTTGGACTTGAACAACTTACATCAGTGTCTGTCAACTGCACGTGGCTGACACAGATCGAACAACATAGGTTTATTGTGAGCTGACAAAATACTGAGTATGCAAATAGCTGTAGAAAAAGCTTAATAGCCACTTAATATGATAAAAATGTAAAACCAGTTCTAAAATGCAGAGTCAAGGCTGAAGGGTGTCTCTAATCTGTCTTTGTGTGGGATACGGACGTAACCCGCTCCCACAAAAACTGCATATGGCAAAAATCAGATAGATATTCCCTCTTCCATAATCACTGCTTGGCATGTGGTAAATACCTGTTGGTGAGTGCACACTTCTGAATACAATAGAGTCAATGCTAAGTGGAACGTTGTGTCAACTGAGGGAAAGGAGACAAATTTTGACATTAATGAAGTCGGTCAAGTTGTTCTTTCATGATGGTTTCTAGTTCAGTTCCAGAGAATGTACATTTTATGCCAGAGAGTTTATTACTCATGGATAGCTAAACTGAAGGAGCTGAACCAGCGTAGTATAAAAAGCCCTCCACCTGGGTGGCCAACTGGCATGGGGACTACGGGGTATACACTTCACGATTCCTCAAGGGCACACATCTTCAGTTGAACAATCCATATGAAAAGTATTTATTTTGGGTCTTTTGGTCCCTCCCTCCACATTTTAGAGAGTAAGATTTACACATGGTATGAAGCTGTCCCACCTGCTGTCAGAATATAAGCATCATCTCCTTCAAAAGCTCCAATTTTCCTACAGGATAACTGCTCCAATTGACATTAAAAACAACCTTGGCTTTCATAGATGCTGTGTAAATACACATACATGGAGCCAACTTTTCTTAGGAGAGTTTAGAAATATTAATAGGAAAGCTGCAAGTTTGAAAGCGTTCAAGGCAGGTCAGTACATCAAAGCCTATAGGGATTAGTCCACCCCCGTTAGTTTTGAAAACTAAAATTAAAATCAACTAACAAACCCAACTGCAATTTGTTACCCTGGAAAGTTCTGGTTTACATAAGTGAAAGGCCTTCATCTCCGCTAGCACATAGGAAATAATCTTTGCTGTGACAATACAAAGTGTGACAATGTGGTTGAGATGCACCATCTTTTGCACATAAAGCTCAGCATTTACTTTTTCATTGTCAATCTGTCTAGGCACAAAACAGTTTAGAGGCAGGGAAATCCCGTGCAGAATGCCTCAAAGTGGTTAAGAATAATAAAAGTCAGTTTAAGAAACTCTACACCATTATTAGGATCTTCAGTAAAACCCAAATTTAAACCACAGTCCTTTCTGGCCATGCTGCATCTATTTATAATCTTTTTAAACAGAAAATACATTTCTGGATATAAGCAGGTTGACTTGTATCCCTTTACTAACCGATCATAGCCTAATATATCTGCTGCTGATGTCCATATATGCCGTATATTTATTGAAAAAATAAATAGCACCCTCTTTGGAAGACTTCCCAGTTTATCGAGTTCTTTCTGCTAATTAATGCTCCTGAACGTAGCTTCAATGACACCATTGACAGATTAGCTCAAGTTTTGCTAGTTTGGGTGTACACACTGGAACTTTCAAAGATTGTGCTTGAAATGTGGACCTGTAGTTTGGCCATTGGATTTGGTGCCACCATCATTACTTACACATGGAAGTCTATTGAAAGCAAGGCATTGCTGTGCATGCTCTCTTGCTAGGCAGAAATCACATATTTTTGAAAATCAAAGACTCGCTTTTCTTAATCACTAATAAAAATACTGTACATTTATTGGATGCAATAACTTTCATCCAAAGGCATCCTTAAGCTCTTTACTCAGAAACTGAAATATAAACCGTACGTGATTATTACTGGGGCAGAACAAACCAATGCTGTCCAAAAAGCTGGAGACAGGAAAAGGTGAATGTTGAATCCAGCTGGAAGTAGGAACTTTTAGGCGGGAAGAAGGCACTACAGCTACCTAAATTGGAATTTGCTTAAGACACAGAGTAAAAAACACCTCTCTTTCTCTTTTGCAAATATGGTCTTGGGTTCATTAACAACCAGATAAGATGAAAACCCCAGTTTGAGCTCCAATTCAAAAGTTACGATAAGCAGAACATCACACCCCTAGTCTATGCTGAGGCATTGGTTCTAGGGGGAGGGATAGCTCAGTGATTTGAGCATTGGCCTGCTAAACCCAGGGTTGTGAGTTCAATCCTTGAGGGGGCCATTTAGGGATCCAGGAAAAAAAAATCTGTCAGGGAATTGGTCCTGCTTTGAGCAAGGGGTTGGACTAGATGACCTCCCAAGGTCCCTTCCAACCCTGATAGTCTATGAGTCTATACCAATGTAGGGCCTAATCAAAAGCACACTGAAACCAGTGAAAAGATTCCCATTAACTCCACTAGGAGCTGGATCAGATCCTTAGAGAGAAACATGCCCTCTACTGATTTACCATAATTTCTTTGTGCAATATTTGAGCTTCCTTTGGAGATACCCTCATTTAAGTCCCGACCAGGACCAACTGTTTGGTTTATCAAATTGTGATAAGTTCCTAACAAGTGCTGCTACGTATGAAATATGCTGAAGTCTTTTGGTCTGTTTCTATCATACTGCGTTTCATTTTCCTCCGATTTACATGGGTGTAATTCAGGAAGAGCTCCATTTAAGTCACTGGAGTTGCACTGGTGTAAGATAGGAGAGAATCAAACGCATCTTCCAAAAGCACCCCATTGAAAATTCTCAATTAAGATGACAGTTCCAGCAAGAAACTCTGAGCAGGGCTCACAGAGACTGCTTGTGTGCTCCAAGTTGGTGGATCTTCAAGTATGTCTGTGGATTAATAAAACAACTGGTTTTTGTATTAAACAAGCAGTTTACAAAGAAGCACACTGTAAGGATTTCTATACCAGGAACAGTGGTTTCCAACAGAATTTGCCTATTCAATGGAGACAGATAAATTAAAGATGGAAAAGATAGCCATCACGACTATTAACCAAATGGTAAATATATTGTCTAAGTCAATGTATCTGGAAATACATCTGTATGTAGCTGGAGATTGAGGTGGGATTGCAAGGATAATATTTAAACAACTCAAGATCTGATTTCATCTTTCAGAATTAAAAAAGAAGAAGAAAGTGCTTTAGGAAACATGAAGGTTAACAAATGTTCCTTTGCAAGCAATGACGACAGTTTATCTTTTGAAACAAATGATGAGGATATAGTCTAAGAGTTTCTGAAGCACATTTGAAAGATGTCCTCAGTGACTCAGTCAAAATGTATTCAGTGCAAAAAGCCCAATGCCTTATTTGACGCATTGGATGGCAGCCCACTTGAAAGCGATGCGGGCAGGCCAAGAATATACAGAACCAGTAGGGCTCCTGCCACTGGGCTCTACCCCATTCAGAAGAGGAGAAAACATTCACACTAAAAGGAGCTAATTCTCATGCCAGGTTTCATGCACTGGTCACAGCTGTCCAGTTAGCAGAATAGCACTTCTTCCAGGAGAGATCTAGGCATTATGTCTATTCCTGTCAGGGGCTCCAAAGAAGCACAGCACTGAACAGCCCAGAAGCCACCACTGAGCTCTGAAGTGCACGTTCAAAAGTTTCCATTTATGAACGAGCAGAAATGCAACTGAAGCAACTTGCAGCATGTCATCTAATATTTCTTTAAATGTATGCACAAATAAGCACCATGGCCAATGACCATGGAAAACACACCATTTGTTTCACACTAGTTGGCCAGAAAGCTAGGGTCTCTGGTGCCACCAACAGTAACAATCCCCATTGGAAGTTAATAGATTTGTGCTCCAACCAAGTGAAGGGGGAAGCCAAGCCCACTGCTAGGAGTTGTTTACTAATCACAAAGCAGCGCATTCTCAAACAGCTCGAGCTCCCCAGTGGATCTCAACAGTTACAATATCCATTCAAAAAGGCCCTCTATCCTTTATGTAAAGCCTTTGGGACACCAATAGAGTATGTGCTCCTACTATTATATGCACTATTCCCATACCTTTTCTCTGTCCGCATTCATAGATTCAAAATTGACTTGCTTGTTAGCTTTGTAAAGACTTTGTAACATATTTAGTGTACCAAGTTCCAGTATTTGACAGTGCTCTTCTTGGAAGCCACATAATCACAGTAAGCGGCCGGTGATTAATTCTTTTGATAGTCATTGTAATACTTTAAGTCACTGCAATGAACTTTAGTATAAATATATCTGTAACGTATAATTCCACCGTAGTTTAGCATTAATTTAGATCCAATTGCTGTAGAAGATGTTCCTTTTTTGTCTTACCTACTAGAGTTTGGATATTAGCTCCAAAGCCATTAAAGAAAGGAGTCAAATAAGAAGGGCTTAGATAATTCTCTGTGAGTGAAGCAAAACAGTGGAAGTGAATTAAGGACTGAGGAGATGGTGCAGAGAAAATAAAAGTTATGGATTCAGAGATCCTGTGCTCAGAAGTGGCTATTTGGAGTGGAGCACTTCTAGTTGAACTGATGTGGCAAGTTACCTTCTAGGTAGAAGGCTGGCCTGGTTGGTGAGAAAGCGTTTAAACAGGGAAGAGGAAAATGATGGATACACATTACAACATAAAGGCAGCAGGATACACAACAACATATATGGCCGGCAGGACAATGCTGAAAACAAAGCAGAAATGGCTGCAAGAACAAATAGAAATGAACAGAGGTAATCAAATGCTAAAGACATTAACATTAACAACCAAATAAGATGTATTTCTTATCTATGAGAAAGCCACAGAACAAGACAATTCAAATATCAACTTGTGCTGGAAAGCTGGCACTGTGTTACATATAAAACTAATAGTTGACAAGGGACAAGATTTTCAAAAAAGGTTGTCTAAAGCTAAGTCCATATTTAGGAACCCAAGTAAGTGGACTGATTTTCAGATGCACTGAGCACCCAAGCAGCTCCCAATGATTTCAGCAACAGAGAATTCGGTTAGCGTTAGGCTCTTCAGTAAGGCATTCAATGCTGCTCCACACAGTGCTCTCAGAGAAGTCTGAGCAAAGGCATGGCTATGTATATTATGTGATGGATGCCTAACTGACAGATGACCAGGAACAAAGTAATACTGCTAGTGTATTAAATAGCCAACCCCTGCAATGGATACCTTTTCCTCCCCTTAGCAAGGGTCAGATTTAGATCATGTGCTCAATGTCTTCATAAGTGACCTAGAACAAAGAAAGAAGAGCATGTTCACCAAGTTTTCCCATTATATGAAGTTAGGAGGCTGCCTAGCAGCAAGGGAGGCAAAATTAAAATGGTGGGATCTAGGAGAGTTAGACAGGAAAAATGATAAATAAAACTAGGTTTAATTAGGACAAATGCAAAGTGGTATGGTAGGAAGCCAGCAAAATAGGTGACTGTTGGTTGGGAACTGGCACAACCAAGAGACATTTGATGAGAAAATGGGCCCAACTCTTTCCTGCCCTGTACATAGTAGTCAGTCATTTTACGTCGGTGTACAGTAGCAATACAATGCTACCAAATCAGACTTCTGCACACCCTTACACAGGGATGCAGTGTCTACACGGAGTAAAACCCAGTCTGTTGAACATGAACAGGAAAATCATGCAGTAATAGAAGAGAAACACAGGGATGTATAATATAAATACAAGTATAATGTGTGGAACTGAATTATTCTTAGCAAATTTAAAGAAGGGTAGCATAAATTATCAGATTATTAGAAAATGACTTACTTAAAGGTTAAGAGAACTAAAGTAGCAGTCTGGAAAGGGAACTTTGGAAAGCAGATTTGTAACAAGAAAGAAAGTCTAGGAGGTTTTTTCCAGTAGTCAAAGTGAACACAAGCTGAAATTAAGACAGGAAGAATTTAAGATAACCTAGGAAACAATCAGTGAAGTCAGTTACAGATTGCATATATCTGCATATGCAACTGTCATTATTTGAGTCAATGAAAGATTAGATGGATCTCTCATATTTTGTATCCCTTAGTGATAAAAGGACATGATCCAAAGTCCCTTCTACCTGCAGTAGCTAAAATACCTTAGCACAGAGAAAGCCTGCACTGAACTGTTGTGAAGTAAGCTACTCATTAATCTCACCACTAACACATTGCTTTACACTTTAAGAGTTCTGCACAAATTCTAACTGACCTCCCACACACCCTAAAGAGGTAGAGAGGAGTGCTGTAGTTATATTTGGCTTATAGCTGGAGACAGAGAAGTGATGTGACACACCCAAGTTATAGAGTTAGTCCATGTCAGAGCCAATGTTCTGGTAATCACTGAGATAGGTGCCATGTTAAGACAAACAGAATTAGAAATCTGGCTCAGACCACTGTCTGCAAGAATACCCACAGCATGGATTACCTGTAAATTCCTCAGATTGCTGCTGGAGAGACCTGTGATCAATTCCCGGTTCAGCCACAGATTTCTTGAGTGACCTTGGGCAAGTTTCAAGAATCTGTAGAATGTGGATGAGACTCTCTTGCCTCACAGGGGTGTTGTGAGGATAAATTCCTGGATGATTGTGAGACACTCAGAAATTACAATGATGAGGGTCACGTGAGTATCTAGACTGACCTGGAGGCTATATGGCACTTCTTACCCGTATGACCCATCCCAGGGGCGCACACACTTTTTTCCCATTAATTTTTGCGAAGGAAGTTAGAGAGAACAAAACCCCAGTCTACCAGGAAATCCCAGCAGCACAAGCTCCCCTCCACTTCCTATGAGTACCCCAGCACTTTGGTGCTTCATCCTCCTTTGGACTCCCTCATGCTCCCAGCAGCATCGGCTAGCTGCCCTGTATTCATTGTCCATGCTCTGCCAGGAGCAGTCTTTGACTGGTGTTACAAATCTTCAAAGTCCTCTCTTTTCCTATCTTCTAAAATCACCTGTACTTTCAATTCACTGTCTGCCATATTCCTCAGTCTCTCCCGCCCAGAACTCCCTGCTGTTCCTGGTGTCTCTTCTCCAATATCCAGGCTCCCTCTGTTCCCTATTATTCTACTCTCTGCCTTCTTAAAAACCCTTGTATTCAGTCCTTCCCACCCAAGCAAATCCCACAACACTCTGCTCCATACCCCAGTCTCTCTTCCCTCTTCAAACAGGCCGCTCCTCACCTACACTTTGGGGGTGGCCTACCTATACAGTTATACTTGGGTCTGAAACAGCTGAAATTCTACGGACTCTTGATAGCACAGGCACTGCTTATATGCCTGAGAGATTGAAGCACAGAATTCATAACTAGAGGAAAGATGATCTGATTCCACTGATGGGCTACAAGGTTCCAGTTCTAAACACTATAACAGTTAATTACAATCAAATATTTCACAACTCCATTTCTTCTTATTTTTAAAGGAAAATTAAGGAAAATTTGATTTGTAAAATTGTAAACACTACAGACTCCCTAAAATATTACCCTGAATCCATTAATACTTTGATCCCAGATAACTCAAGGGTTTTAAATATTGTCACAAATACGGCTGGTTTCTGGGAACCACATGGTTAACAAAGTGTTGAACTTAACTACAGTCTATTGTTTATTGCCGAAAATCTATTCAGGGGATGATGATACAGGAGGAAATTCTATGGGGACAGGTGTTATAGAAAAATATTAGCTAAAAGTCATTCACCCCTCCAAATAAACCTCAACATTATATCTTTTCACAGATTCCAAGGCCAGAAGGGACCATTGTGATCATCTAGTCTACCTCCTATATAACACAGGCCACAGAACTTCCTCAAAATAATTCCTAGAGCAGAACTTTTAGGAAAACATCCAGTCGTGTTTTAAAAATGGTCAGTGATGGAGAATCCACCATGACCCTTGGTAAGTTGTTCTAATGGTTAATTACTCTCACTGTTAAAAATTTACACCTTATTCCCAGTCTGAATTGATCTAGCTTCAACTTCCAAGCATAGAATCATGTTACACCTTTCTCTGCTAGCCTGAAGTCTATTTTTAAATATTTGTTCACCATGTAAATATTTCCAGACTAATCAAGTTACCCTTTAACCTTCTCTTTGTTAAGATGAATAGAGAGCTCTTTGAGTATCATTCCAAGGCATGTTTTTTTACTCTTTCTCATGGCTCTTCTCTGAACCCTCTCTAATTTATCAACATCTTTCTGGAAAAGTGGGCACCAGAACTGAACACAGGATTCCAACAGAGGTCACATCAGTACCAAGTACAAAGATAAAATAACCTCCCTACTCCTTCTTGAGAGTTTCCTGTTTATGCATCCTAGGATCACATTAGTTCCTTTTGGCCACAGCATCACACTGGGGGTTCTTCCGCAGCTGATTACCCACCATGATCCCCAACTCTTTTTCAATCACTGCTTCCAGAACAGAGTTCCTCATCCAGTAAGAATGGCCTACATTCTTTGTTCTTAGATGTATACATTTATATTTAACTTTATTAAAACACATATTGTTTGCTTGCACCAACTTTACCAAGTGACCCAGATCGCTCTGAATCAGTGACCTTGATTCCCTGTTTAGTTACATTCCGAGTCCTATTAGTTAGCCAGTATTTAATTTATTTAATGTGTGCCAGGTTAATTCTATATTGTTCTATTTTTTTTTTTAAAGTCACAAATGTCACATGGTAGCAAGTCAAACACCTTACAGCAATCTAAGTATAGGATGTCAACAGTATTATCTTTATTAACCAAACTTGTAATACCAAAAAGAGATATGAAGTTATTGTTCATAAACCCATGTAGATTTGCATCAATTACATTACCCTCCTTTAATTCTTTATCAAGTCTCATATCAGCCACTCCATTATCTTGACCGGGATCGACATCAGGCTGACAGGCTTATAATTACCTGGGTCATCCAGTTTACTCTTTTATAAAAACTGGCATGAGTCTAGCTTTCTTCCAGTCTTCTGAAACTTCCCCAAGACTTATTGAAAATCAACATTAATGGTTCACTGGCCTCCTCAGCCAGCTCTTTTAAAAATCTGAAGTCTTGGATGCACTTTAGCTGGACGGCCTGTCTAACTTCACTAGCTTTTGTTTAACATCCTCCAGAGATACCAGTGGAATGGAAAGAGTGTCTCCACCACCATATGGGAGAGTATATCATCTGTTTTTCCTCCCTGAATACAGATCAGAAACATTTATTGAACATTTCTGCCTTTTCTGCATTATTACTGACCAACCATTGTCAGGATTCTTCTTGTTCCTAATATATTTTTAAAACTCCTTATTGTCCTTAACTCTGCTGGCCACAGATTTCTCCTTGTGTCCCTTTGCTTCCCTTATCAGTTTTCTATAATTCCTAACTTCTGATTGATAGTAATAACTATCAACTTCCTTTTTATTTATTTTATATATTCTATACAGTGGACTTCACTTCCTCTCACTTTTGCAGTAAGCCCATTATTAGGGAAATACGCTATAGCTATTGTCTTAAGACTCATTTAAGCTTCCATATATACGTATTTGCATATATCCAATCCAAAAAAAGTCACAATTGTCCTTGCGTAACATTTTATTCGCTACAAATGCACATGGGTGAGGATAGCTCTACCTGGAGGAAGAGTCAGTGTTGGTCACTACAAGATTTCCTGAAGGAAAAAGCTTTAAAAAAAACCTGATCTCTTATTTTGATGCTGTTTTGCTTTGTTGTGTTCACCAAGGAGCCTCATTTGCCCGGGGGGGTGGGGGGAAGAAGCCGACAAAACAGTTAAATGTCTATTTAAAAGCTGACATTGAAAGGCAAGTTGGACAGACCCTCAGCAGTTGTGTATCCACACAGCACTGAAGTCAGAGGAACTACATCAGTTTACACCAGCTCATGATCTGGCCCTCCATTTTAAAAATAAACATCCCTTTCTTTTGTAAGTTTGTAATTAAAAAAAATACCATAAAGCATGCCCTTCCCTCACTACCAAGCCTTACACATAAACAGTTCCATCAAATATAATACAGTAAATGAAAAGGTGTCCTTAAAAAGGAGAAAGCTATGGATCTTGTACTCAATTTAACTATTAGGCAATGCTAAAAACCTGTGCATGTGGATATTTACACAGTACAAATTTAGAAAAAAACAAACAGCTGGCAGTGAACTGGGAGCTTATAGGAAGAACCCACAGAATATACCTGTATTTACCTCAGGTAATCTCTGCGGCACAGAATGAGATTTGCTTTTGTGTAAAGAGTTGATCCAACCTCTCCAAGACGGCAGTCACAGCAGGCACATTTTAGACAATCTTCATGCCAATATTTATCCAAGGCCTTCAGAAGGTAGCGGTCCTTGATCTTTCGGTTGCAGCCAGCACAGCCTTTCTGTTTCCCTTTTGGTTGTACAGATAACATCGGCACACCTACAAACAAAAACAAACCATTACAATTCATGAGACGTTTGCAGACAGACAAATATTTTAAGCAGAATTGCTTTCCCGCACAGTTGGGGACTTTCAGTGCTGCAGGTTTGGGGGAGATCATGTTTTAAACAGCTTTCGGCAGCAGTGATCAAAGAAACAGGTTTTATCTTGGGAGGGATGTTCACCTGCGAGGATGTGATAGTTATTTCCCAAATGATAAACTGACCCGAGCACCAGGTTGTTGGTTTAAAATCCTTCAGCAAATAATTTAGTTGCAATTTCAACATTTTTCTTTTTCTTAATTAGCATTAACAGACAATTAATGAGACAGATAAAGGCAATCATGAAGATTTTAATGGCACATATTCCAAGGCCCTAATGCTGGTCCGCTGTCAAGTTGAGCTTGGTAGAAGGAGAGGAAAGTGGAGGCAAAGAAAACTATATTCCACTCTTTTACTCTTTGCACCCTCCTCCCTCATAAAGACCCTGCTGAAAACTAGCATAGTCCTCAGGCTGCTCTAACCTACGCTACCCCAGGCCTCTGAGGGCAACTGAGAATAGCCAGAGCACAAGGATTCTTTAACAGCGTTGCTTATATTAAGGGCTCTGCACTAGCACCTAGGATGTATTTCTAGATAACTGGCTAATCTGGGCTTTCCCTTTGCTTTGTGCCATCAGAGCAGGTACCAAAAACTCTGGGCCTCATTCAGATGCTGGACAGTAGAGATGAGTGCAAGCATGTCAGGGAGACAGCTAGGTTCTCAATCAGGGAATCAGGAGAGAAAACAGTTCTTTGGCCACCAAACCCCTAGATGGTGATAGGACACCAAGAGCCTATCTGAGCTCCCAGGGCACCAAAGCCCCCAGGCCTGTTAGTATACTGCCTCTCATGGGCTCCTCTTCCAACTTTCCAATAAGCTGCTCCTCCCTACTGCCTCCAACTTCCCTACAGGCCTCCTCTCCCTTTTGGGCACTCAGTCACCACAGGACTCCTGTTCCCTGAGCTCTGTGCCCAGAGGTCTTGGAGAGAAGCTGCTTGCCTGTTGCTTTGGAAGGCGTGAACCTGTATCCTACTACCCCTCAGTATCCTCACAGGGAAAAGGGAGAGATTTGCTTTAGAGCACAAGGGCAAATGAAACAAACATGGTTTTATGGGGCAGAGTGGGTAAAAAAAAAAAAAAAAAGTGCACTCTGTAAGTGACCTAGATGGAGGAAGTGACTATATAAGGAGTCAGAATGCCACTTTACCTATTACTGGCCCCGCCCCATATCATACCCACATTGAAATGAGGGAGCTGGGCCTCCGAATTGGCTTAGATGAAGTTGGGGAGATGAGAAGGTGGCGGTGATGGCAACGGTGGGGGTGGCACAGGATCTGCTCTCGTGCAACATTTTACAACAGTTTTAATAGCAAGTTATAGATCCTAGGAAGCAGCAGCTTGATATTGGAATTACTAACAGCCCCTTAACCTGAGTGGCACTACTTAGTGCTGCTGTAATAAGTGACATTTGCTGCTTTCCTTAAATGCCAGGGGACTCGAGGGTGGCTAACACTTGGCACATGTAGAACTCACCACTCTTACAGTAATAATTGCTCTGTCAGAGCTGCAAGTGGACAACAGCACTTAAGACACTTCTGCACAAACAGTGCGCTATTGATCCATTTGTTATCAAAGTGGTCTCGGTACTGTGGAGACAGGTCAAGTAACATTCTTAAGGCTAAAAGAGCCCTCCTGCTCTAGGCTGCCAGAGGCTCAAAATCCACTTGCTTAGAAATATCTGCAAACTTGAGACACTGGTGACAACTATGTAACAATTAGTAAGTGAAGATCTAAGCCTCAGCTCCAATACCACACACAATTCAACAATGCTACTCAAACACATGGTGCCATCAGGCTGCCCAAAAGTAGAAAAAAAGATTTTTGAGCAAGCACAGAAGTGTTTTCTAAAGAAAACCCACAAACAACCCCTCCCCCCCTCCCCCCTGCGAACCGCAAAAATTCAGAAGAGGAACCTCTCTTAGACTGCAGAGGTAAAATGTGAGCAGCTGTGATATTGCAAGACATGCTCACAAGAGACAGGAAAGGGGCTCGTGGGTTCTACAACTGTGCTTTTCACTTGGGCATTCTGGGAGCTCCACTTTTCCAGCTGATCTCTTCCTCAGATTTCTTCTTCAGAATATTTCCCACCAAGAGATAATCACGTGCCAGCTCAAGCCCCACACCAGCAGACTAACTCCACAGACAAAGGATTGCAATTCCTTGCCAGAATGGAGGCCTTGCGTGGAAACACTAACTGGATGTAGAAGTAGGGCTCAGTAGCAACATGAAAATTTTTTTTTAAATTTTCTGAGCTTACTGAAACCAAGCACCAGGCTTCCCTAAATGTAAGAATCATGTTGAAAGACAGTGTCTCTAGACACTGGAGAAGGGAAGAGAAAACAGCTCTCTATCTAGTAATAGAACATTTTGGATTACAGAACTAAACTGTCTTGATATATGTAATCAAAGACTCTCCAAGGTCCTTAAAGAGCTGCGACACCACATAGTACTGGATGGGATTTGTTACTAATCATGTACTTGGGTTCCAGGGTGGGTGAAGGGCTTTCCACTCCTTTGTATTAGTATGGTTAGTCTGGCCACACATTGTATAACTTCAGCTTTGTCTGTCAAAAATAACCATAATCTCACTGGTCATTCAAAAGTGGACGGAAAGATAGGTTTGCTGTGCAAAAAATCAGTGTTTTCAATCTCTCATCCAGATACTCTTCAAATGGCTGCCTTAAAACTCTCCGATGTCAATGCTGCCGATCACCAGTGGATGGAAAGCAAGGGAGAAGACACAATCCAGGTTGCTAGTTGTTGACATTAGAAAAATCAAGTTTCAGGTGATCACAAGAGATTGAAATTCTGATGCAGCTGATCAAAAATCATGTACCAGCTTTTCAGCTGCCAAGTCATGAAAGGGATCCAGAAAAACTGAACTCACAACATGTGTTTAGATCAATACTCTGGGATACTGTAGGAAAAACCCTTGCTTGACAGCAGTTCTTTTATCCCCTTTGGCACTGGGTATGCTCAGCTGTGACAAACATTAGTAATTTGAGTTTAAACCTTTACAGTTCAAGATACTTAAAATATACTGCTAACATAATATATAAAGTTGCTGCTGCCATGTTAACAAGTTTTTAAACAGGAGCTCTGTGTGTGTCAATATCTCTAATTTTTTCATTCTCTGCCAGTCGCATATGCATTTACTGTACATCTATCAGGGCTCAAAACCAGCTAGTAGGTGCCTACATGTTCTACTGATACTTCTCTGAAGCTACCATCTCTAAGGGTACGTCTGCAGAGTATTTTGGAGCAAACCTCTCAGACTGGGTCACGAAATGGGGTTTGCATTAGAGCCCTAAAAATAGCAGGATTGACAGCATGAAGCTCCGACTTGGACTTCACAGTACGGGCTCTGAAACCTAGGCTGAACGCCTGGAATAACAGCTCTGAGAGGCATGAACTGCCCCATTCATCTCAACAGAGGGTTAAAATCATCATTCCCGGTCATCTGAGTAAAGCGTCTACTATTTCATTCTTCACGTAAGGCCATGTCTATAGATATGGTGCTACTGAGGCACCTCTGCAGCACGTTTGGTGATGATGCTCTAGGCCGATTGGAGAGAGCTCTCTCGTCGGCAGAAAACCCCACCTTCATGAGCAGCGGAAGCTACGTTGGTGGGAGATGCTGTGCACACAAGTGCTTATACCAGCGAAGTTTATGTCGCTCAGGGGTGTGACTATTCCTTCACAGCCCTAAGCGTCATAAGTTTTGCCGACATAGGCTATAGTGTAGACCTAGAGGGGGAGCCAAAAAGCACACAATCATATTTTGAATATCTCCACAATCTACTGTGAGCAGCATCTCATACTGGATATTCACAGAGGCGGAGCTTGTTTTGTGGGCAGAGTTTGGAAGAACGCACTACCACTCCCCGCCCCAGTCTGCTTCCTGAGCCACACCGTCAGACAATCTATATAATGCTGTTTCGTATTTGGACAAGTTTCATGGGTAAGGTTCATTTTTCCAATACAACATGAATAAAGGACGAGTTTAACTTACCCAAGCTCATACAGAAAGTGCAAGAAAGAAATGCTGTACATGGCAGAACAAAATCAACGCAGTTTGGAGTAGTCTCCCCACCTGTAGTAACCTCTACTCCCCTACAAAACGTTATTGTTCTTGTAGTTATTTAACTTTATACTACAAAAGACCTACGCATATCCACCCAAATTTAAAGCATCAGTGGAAATCTAGTAGGCACTGAAAAATACCAAACCCCAGGTTATGTTCCTCTGGCAGTGCGCTTTATCAACACTCACACTTTCATTCACAAATATGCTTTGAAACAGCTCAGCAATTTACAGATCTCCTTCCCCATCCCTACATGGAACCAGGTGTCATTCGTGACATCTTAAACAAGTCTGGAGATCCTGCCTCAGACGCATCCCAGGAACAGTAGATGCCTCTAGTTTCAAGGTTTAAACATTAAGTTTAATTGGTTCTATTTCTCCAAACAGAAAATAGTTATATAGGTGGGGTTTTCTAAAGCACTTAAGTGACTTAGGAATACAAGACTTTCAATGGGACTTGTGTTTCCAAGTCACTGTGGGGGTGGAGGGGGAGAAGTCACACACTACAAGAATGACATTTGCCTTCACTCAAAGTTGGGCTCTTAATAACTGCGGTAAGATCAGGACTTCTGCTGAGGCTGTGAGGGATGGAGGAAAAATGCAGTTCTCTTTTGTAAAAGATTTTTTAAAAAGTTAGTTTAATCAATATAGGAGGAAAACTTTCGTTAATAAAAGTTAAGCAGAGCTTGAACTAAATTATAAGGGAGTCACTAGTAGTCTGTGTTTAGGATGATTAGTGGAACCACAGTATGGTTTGTTGTCCCATATGTGGCCTGTAGGCAGATGACTCAAATCTCTACAGTCTCCATTCTGTGCACAATTGTCTTAGGAGAGGCTCATGTGAACAGGAGGAGAGCAACACTTTCCAATTTTCTTTTAATAACTAGCAGAAAAGCAGTGAAGATCCTTTTTACAGTACCTTTGCAAGGAAAGAAATGACACACATTTGGTCAGTTTTCAGCAGGGGGTTTTCTAATGAAAAAAGCCAGCATTTCAGAGATCAGATGATGTTCAAAGCTGCTATTCCCACTCAGATAATAACGAGCAAGGTCAACCTGTGCTGGTCAGGTTCAGCGTTTTGAAATTACATTTTGGTCTAGAAGGTTTCCCACCCCCAACACCCTAACCAATCTGGATGAAGCACAAATGGAACTATAAAAAGTTTTGACTGCAATTAGCTGGCACACTGACATGGCAGGTGAGGTGTGAAACAAAATTTCAAAACTGCCAAAGTTTATCAGCATGGATTCAGAGGGTACTTGTCATTTCATTCCAAACAATGAGCGAGCAGAGCCTCCAAAGCATTGTAACTTTACAGCCAGAGCCCTACAGGGAAATCTCAGAAGACAGGGCTGGTATAAATACCAAACCTCACTCTCCTCCCTCCCCGAAAAACAAACAACCATGCCTGAATAATGCCAGCCAGCCAGTATTCAGAGCCTCAAGTTTTTATTAGTAAGTCACTTCCTTACCTTAACATCATGAAACACCACTGGAGTATTCTTTATTTTTTAGTACTTACCTAGGAGTATATGTCTATACTACCACAATACAGCACGGCTGCGGCAGCACTGTAACATTGGCAGTATAGACATGCTTTATCTCTGGGGGTAGAGCCCCAATGAGCAGTGGCAGCTTTATCACCGGAGGCGTGGCTCCCAGTAATAAAGTGCTCTATACTAGTGCTTTTCAGTGCTAAAACTTTTGTCGCTGTGGGGTGTGTTTTTTCATGCCCCTGAACGACAAAAATTTAGCACTGAAAGGCTCTAAAGCAAGAAATACAGTTCATTTTGACTGGCGAAATGTGGTGTTGAAATGGGTGCTAACAAAAAAAAAAAGATACTCCTGAGGTCATTCTGCACCAAAAATTTAAAAATTCGGTGCCAAAAAATTTAAAATTCTGCACACAATATTTTAAAATTCTACAAATTTTATTTGCCAACTAAATGTGGAGGCTCCAGCATGTCATTGTGGAGTACAGGTCACTGACTGCCTAGAAGTGGGAGATCACTGTGCAGTCACACGCACCTCCAGGGAGGCTGCACACAACCCTGACACAGCGCAAGTACTGGGTCTGCCCCAGAAACACCCCAGGTACACAAGGCAGGCTCAGAAAGGCAGGATCCAGATGCAGAGGGGGCTTAGTGTGGGCAATCCAGGTGTGGGTTGAGAGGGTTCTGTGTGGGGCAATCTGGGTGCAGGTGGCTCAGTGGGGGATCTGGGGAGGGAGGGGAATCTGGATGCACAGGGCCTGTTAAGGGGTTCTGGGTGCAACGGTAATGAGATTCTGTGGGGGGGGGGGTGTCCAGGTGAAGGTGGTTGGGGCTAAGCAGGGGGGTTGGATATGGGGAGGTCAAGATGCTGAGGGAATGGGGCTCAGTAGGGTGGGGATCCAGGTGCAGATGTTTGGGGTTTCGTGGGATGGGGATCTGGATGTGGGTGGCTCATTGGGGTGGTTCACTAACAGCTGAACAACCAACCAGGTCTTCCCCGATCCTGTCCCCCACCCCACAGTGATTTACCTCTCTTCCGGCTGCCCTGGGCACCCAAAACATACTGCTGGGGAGGGTCACGTGACTGATCTTGCGCTTCCCTTTGCTTCTCTGTCAGAAAGTCATTTTTCTGAGGGAAAGCAAAGAAATCTACAGGGGACAGAAATTCTGCACATGTGCAGTGACACAGAATTTCCTCAAGAGTTAACAGACCACCTCAGGCACAGTCCCACACGCACTGGTCAAGCTAAGGTTATAAAGGAACATACATCTGTGGAGCTGGGAAAAGTAACATGCCGATGCTTACCTGTTTAAATACGTAATCAAAATGTATTACAAAGGAATTTTGATAAAGTACTAAACAGGAAATTTTGAAATGATATCAAATTCCATTCTCTGTCTCTTCCTCTCCCTTCACCCCCCACCCCTATTGCTCACCATCCATGGTACCTCTTCTTAGAAACAGTAGATGAAGATTTTCTATTTTTGGCAACCTATATTCCCTTCCTTGCCCTTTACAACTTAATAGACTTGCTGCTGGTAAATACAAAATAAAAGCTATACTTAGCGCTCACAGCTCCAACACACATTAAAAAAATTACAGACACCACCCTCTGGTCATACTGAAATTTACGACTGCGTCTAAAGAGGATGTTATTGTACTGGGTAAGCTAAACTTCACCTCTACTCCAGGGCTGACAAATGGGCTTTAATCAGCCTATATCTTCTCTGTCAAGGGTCTTTCAAGAAAATTATTCAGCTGTCTTATATCACAAGTATCAACTAAATACACCCTACATGTTTCTAAATCATTTTCCAGATATTTTATTCAGGTGCCAGTTTGTAACTATACCTCTAAGGGCACCCTTCGAATATCTTCATTTTCAAGAGACTGGAAAACTTTTATTTAAATGTTGGCCCACCCTTTATAATAGTTACCTGAAAGGGTGCTGTGATGTACGGCTCTACAGTGCTCTGTTCTGCAAGAGGGCTCCTAGTCCTGTCTGAAAGCATGGAAGTTCACCACCTAATTTCTTTAATGCAACTCTAAAGGTTAATTGGTCTGAAAGAGTAATGTGGACTGCTGGCTAATAATATATGCCTCAAGGCTTCCTGGCTTTCTTGTGTTTTATACAATCAAGTCCAGAGCATAATACGCAGCTGAGATCACCATGACTTTTCGAGCCCTCCCCTCCTTCCCCCAACAGCCCTCCAACCTACCAATACATCTAAAATGCTTCATATTAAAGCAGCAGTAGCTGAAGGCAGTTCTGTTCCACCTGCATTTCATGCCTTGTTAGAGGGGGCTCAGTTAAGAGCAGCAACTGCACTTCTCATTACCACTGCAAAGAACTAAAAACAGCCCTAACGAGGAAAGTGTGTGAGCGTACAGTATGGGCTGGGAGGAGGGAAGTCCTCCCACATTCCCTAAGGAATCTGGCCAAAATCTTCAATTTGCCGTTTATGACAGCTAATTAGTTATTCTATTCAAAATCTTTGCTTTAAATAAAAGAACTAATTATACACAAAGGTCACTCCCCCACCTCCTGTGAAGCTCACATAATTGGCTTATTTCCCCAACACTGTGTGTAGGTTTTACACAATGCTTTCAGGCAGATGGCTTTAACTCTTTCTTTCAGCAACTTCTTTTTAAACTTTTCCACAGATTAGCGCTTTTACCATCATAACAACAACTCACAACAGACTGGGTAACCTCCCTCCCCTCCCCCAAAACGTACTAGCAGACTGCCACTCTCCAGGGCAAGGTCTGCATCTCCATATAGCTTTGTACAACACCTAGCACACAGGGATCTAGGGACCACTGTGATAGTGTTTTGTTCAGCCATGAACTATTGCTTAAATGGCTGCCTAGCGCTTCCAAACATATAATTAACCAACGTGCTTCAGGTTGGAAACCAGGGGCTACAATTCTTCTCAGGGCATATGCTACATTTAATTGAAAAAACAAATATAAGAAGGGGGGTAGATGGAACATTGAACTCCTAAAGTAATAAGGGCTTAAAGCACTTTGTGCTTAGAGATCACACTTTGGGAAGTTGGGAGATAGATAGGCAATTTAACCCGGTATTTCAGAGTACTTAAAGAAATCTTATTTACAACATCTAATAGCTTAATTTAAAAAACTGACCTTCCAGTAACAAACTAGCATTTGGCTGCAAAAGACAAAATGGCAAATGAAGAGTAAAGTAATCTTACTAACTTTTTGTCAACACAGTAAATAAGCAGCACTCTTGTGGTGTCTTTCATCAGACGATCTGACATTTCTAAGCTTTAGTCTCAACACTAACATAAGCAGAGCTGGGCAAGTATTTACAAAAAAAAAAGAAGAGGATTTAGAGAATTTTCAGTCTTATTTTTCAAACAAAACCACTTTGACTGTGCTCGTACTACTGTTGTGTTTATCTTCTGTGACTATTCTAGCAAACTTGTTTGCTAAACAGGAAACTATCAAGCCAAAGAGTACATTTTCAGTATTTGCAACCTTGAATATTTGCTCCAGAACCTGATTTAATGAGTTAGGGCATCCAATGAATGAGCTGAACATTACCATGTGATGCATGTACAATCAAAATATTCAACATATGCACCAAACTGCTTATGAACGAGCTATAGACCAAGTCATATTCATCAAAATTATTCAATGAATAATTTCAAAAATGAATGTATTACAGAAAACCCATGATCATTTCATAATTCTAGTTTGTACTGTGATATGCAGTGGGTGATTTCAGTATGGCTTTGGGAATTCATTTGGTGGCATTCTTTCCTCTGAGTCATTACAGAACAAATTCCTCAAGCATAATAAGGAACACTGTTGTTGCAGGGGGCAGTTTCTAAGAAGAGATGTAAAACTGAGGTTCAGAACAATTCATAGTAAGATATCCCACGGCTTGCTTTTTGTGTGTGCGTACACGTGTGTAAGTAAAATGAGTAGGACTTTAGCCCTAGAGTCTTGGCCAAACTGCAGTACGCGATTGTATGCTCTGATTGCCTACCGTAATCTAGCAGTTTCTATTGCACAAGGTGGCCTAATTTTTCAGAAGTGTCTAATGATTTTGGTTGCCCAATCTGCAACACTTTAAAAAGGGCAAGACAGGATACTAATTTTCAAAGCGTGCTGGCTGAAGCTGGGCACCCAAACACAGATATCCGAAGTCACTCTTCTTCATTTCTTGTCCAAGAACTGCATACAGATGGACCTAAGCCACAAAATTTGGATTACGGCTCAGAATCCAAACTTCCTTCCTTTGGGGTGTTCAGATGCCTAGTGCAGGCCAATCTCTTATGTATTAATGCATTCAAGTGAACAACTTGTAGTTGGTAAAATATCTCTCTATATCTATCTCACATGCCAGGCACCAGATGGAATCCACAATGGTGAAGGTTGCAAAACAGCTTCCATAAGTAACATTTTCATATGTTCATAAAAATATTCTAGTTGCGGGCTTAAGTTTTCCAGGTTTTGCATCTTCCCAAAGATATGGACATAGAGTATCTACGGTTTTTCTTGGGTTGCTTTTTTTGTTGTTGTTTTGTTTTTGTTTTTTTTAGTATGTTCACAAAATCCATGCAACAGTTCTGAGTTCTGGGAGATTTAACTAAAACCCACATTTCTCACCTCCCATCTCCCCAGTGTCAGAATATTCTAATCTCTTAAAGACACCGCTAAAGCAAAATCAGTTGAATTGAAATTTGGCATGGGCTGCCTTTTTTAAGATGATTATTAGTACCTTTGTTTAGGGACAGGGAAAGCAGGAATAAATAAAAAGTTACATGTGAAAGAACAACCTAAAGCACCTTAGCAGAGACATGAGAAACTCGCTGGTGGGAAAATATTTTAGATTCAGTGATTTCGCATTTGGCTGGAATTCTACATATTCTACAAATTTGTAAGTTACCATTAAAACAAAATTAAGTTCTTTGGTTCTTCTATGCAGAACATTTAACTGCCAAAGCAAATAGAAAAACAGGTCTGTCTCCAGGCCAAATGGCAACAAAGGTGAGAACTCACCCTTCACTTAGGGTAACTATATTGTAACAAAGCCAACTTCTTTTCTCTTTATTTTTAAAAAGAAATTAAATGCAAAAACCTTAATTTAAGTCTGTAGGGTTAAAATCCCCCCAAAAGCCAGGGGAATAAGTGTTGAAATCAACTCTAAAGGCATGAGTAATATTTTGTTGTTATTGTTATCCTACTTTTCTGTTAAGTGTCTTGCTTTATATACTTGTTTAGATTGCAAGAAGTACACTGTGACAGACCCAGACCAGTGGGGTGCAGGAGTCTGGTCCTATTGGCATCCAGCGGGGGTGGGCGGGCCCTCCCTAAGGGGAGGACCCACAGGTCTGGGACACCAAGTAAGTACGTGGGACAACTAATGAAAAAACAGGATCAGGAGTGAGGTCATAGGGCTAAACTAAGGGAACCTGATGGGGACACGAGCAGAAGAACCCCGGACAACGCCCACTGCTCCGGCAAAGGCGTCAAGGGAGCCCAGTGGGACACCGCCCAGAGGAACTCCGCCGGATGCGTGAACGGACAGAGGAGCGGAAATAGGCCCCACAGTCGCAAGAAATCCCATCAGCCAACCTCCTCTCCCTGGTGTTGTAAGATGGCTTAGTTTGGCCAGGGCTAAGAGGAGGTGAGAAGGAGATCCCGCGACTTTGTGGGGCCACGGATGGGGGTGCGTAGACAAAAAGGTGAGGGAAAAAGTGCAACCAGAAACGCAAGAAGACATTCAGGAGGAGCCGGAACAGGGGCTGCAACCTGGCGCACTCCAAGTAAACGTGCGCCAAGGTCTCCTTCTCGCCACAGAAAGGGCAGGTGTTGGGGGACAGGGGTGAACCGCGCCAAGTACACACCCCGTGCTCACGGCCCCATGAAGGAGCCGCCAACTGACATCCCCAGCGGCCGCGGGACCAGGGCAGAGTACAAGCTGGCCACACCGGGCTTCTCACCCTCGAGAGGTGGCAGGAGGTCCGCCATTTGGTATCGGGGCGGGGACGCGCGAGGGTGAGGTAGTGAAGGGTGTGGAGCACGAGTGTGTACAGATGTTTCCGTGGCGCGGTCTGGAAACAGAACCGGCTGCAACATCGTGCAGCCGCCGGCTTGCAGAGAAAGGGTGAGGGGGCCAGATTGGGTCCACGGGGCAGGGGCCCTATAAAAATGTCCATGGGCCCGGGGTGGAGGGTGGGCGGGGCGTGCCCTCTCGTAGGACCCGTCGAGGTAAGCCCGAGCAGCAGGCAGCAAAGCGGCCCTCACCTCCTGAAGTACGCGCCAGGGAGTATGAGGTCTGGAGAGCCCCATGCGCCGGGCGAGCGTCAGGGGATCCAGCCAATCTCCCCAGTCGTAGTCCAGGAGGTCTCCGACCCTGGTGACTCCGCCAAGACCAGCCTCCGGCGCACCACCGCGGGGACTCCGCCACCTGCACACGAAGCTGGGGATTGTGTAGCAGGGGCTCCGCGAGAGGTCGGCCCCCACACGGTGGCCGCCACGGACCTGGTCGTGGAAAGAGCTTCCAGGTCCGGAGGAGGTCTTGGTAGAAGACCGGCAGCCCAGAGAGGTCTCGCGGAAGACCTCTCGGATGGAGGTAAAAGAGCTGCCGGTCGTATCGGAGCCCTCGGAAGCGGCGGAGGAAGGCGTGCGCCAGTACGCTCCACGCCGGACTACCCGCACCATACAGGAGCCTCTGCAGGGCCTGGAGGCGGAAGACACGGACCTGAGTGCGAAGGCACTTCAGGCCCTGCCCCCCCTTCCTCCAGGGCAGGTGGAGGACCCCTGCAGAGACCCAGTGCGTCCCTGGCCAAAAGAACTCCAGAATCGTCGTCGGAGGTGTGGCCAGGAAATCCCGGGGCCGGGACCAGGGTGTTGAGCCGGTACCAGAGCATGGACAGGACCAGTTGATTAAGCACCAGTGCCCTCCCCGAAGGGAGAGGCACACGGAGTAGTCCCGTCCATTTCCGGAGCCGCTCCGCACCCTGCCTCCAAACCGTGCCAGTTCTCTGGCGGAGACGGATGCGTGCAGAAAGGTAAACGCCGAGATAGAGCAGCGGACCCCGCGCTCCACCGGATGGCCTGAAGCGTGGGTGGGAGGGAGCTCGCCTGCCACCCGTCCCCGACCACCAGGCCAGAGCTCTTGACCCAGTTAACCCGGGCGGAGGAGGCCGCCGAGTACACAGCCTGGCAAGCCTCCACCCGCGCCAAATCGCCCGGGTCCTGGACCACGAGGAGCACATCGTCAGCGTACGCCGACAGGACCAGCCGCAGCTCTGGCTCCCGAAGCACCAACCCCGTCAAAACCTCTCGCGGAGGAGACAGAGGAAGGGCTCGATCGACCAGGGCGTACAGCTGGCCGAGAGGGGGCACCCCTGCCGCACTCCCCGCCCGAAGCTGACCGGCTCGGTCAGGGTCCAGTTGAGCCTGACCAGACACTCCGCAGAAGCGTACAGCACCTGGAAGAAAACCCACAAAACGGGGTCCGAAGCCGAACGCTCGCAGAGTACCCAGGAGATACCCGTGATCCATCCTGTCGAACGCCTTTTCCTGATCCAGGGACAAGAGGCGAACGACAGACCATCCCTACACCCTAATTCCAGAAGGTCCCGGACCAGATACAAGTTATCAAAGATAGTGCGGCCCGGACGGTGTAGGTCTGGTCTGGATGGACCACGTCCGCCAGCACGGACCCTAGACGCAGCGAGATGGCCTTTGCAATGATTTTGTAGTCCGTGCTGAGGAGCGAGATGGGACACCAATTCCGTAAGTCGCGGAGGTCCCCCCTCTTTGGCAATAAGGCGAGCACGGCTCGCCCTGCATGAGAGAGGGAGGACCCCGCTCTGCAAAGACTCAGCCCAGACGGTGACCAGGTCTGGGCCCGAGAACGTTCCCAGAACACGCGGTAGAACTCCACGGTCAGCCCGTCCATGCCTGGAGATTTATTGGTGGGCATGCGACAGAGGGCTTCCGAGAACTCGGCCAGAGTAAGTAAGGCAGCTCTAGCCGGTCCCAGTCGCCCGTGCCGACCGTCGGGAGCCCGTCCCAGAGGACTCTGCAAGCGTTAGGATCGGTCGAGATCCGGGGAGAAAAGGGCCTTAGGAATCCTACATCGGATCGGATCCGGGGAGAAAAGGGCCCGTAGAAGAGCCTGGCCCTCCCACACATCATCCGCCGGGTCCGTGAAGGGGTGCCGTCCTCCGCCAGGAGGCACGGTATGTTTTTCTTGCTCCCCTCCTTTTCTCCAGGCGGTAGAGAGAAGCGGGAGCCGCGGTCCATCTCCTGAAGGAGTGGATGCGGGATCGAACAAAAGCACCCCGGCCTGTTCACTCCACTGCGTGGCAAGATGGTGATCCGAAAAGGGGGGGACCACGCTCCGTAAACGCCGGAGGAGTGCGGCCCGTTAAAAGGTGGGAACGTGACAGAAAGTAAATGACGAGGTCCAGCGTGGGAGCTGGCGCGACTGATGGCCTCACCCGGAGTGAAGGGTGAACGTCCAAAACATCGTCCGGTGGTGTTCGCGCCAGCACGCACCAGGGAAGTGGCGGTCGAACAATCTCCCCCGAGGACCGTCCGCGGTGGCCGGGCAGCTGCCTCGGTCCCCGATGCGGTCCGTCCTCGAGGTGGTATTAAAGTCCCCTCCCAGCGACCAGCACCGACGAGGCATCCAGGGAGCCTGGGAAGGCGGACGCCGCTGATAAAAACGCAACCTCTCCGGGCCCGAATGTTGGGGCCATAAACATTCGACGCAGATTTAACTACAAGCCCCCCATGCGACCGGAGTGTGAATGCAGGCGGCCCGGCACACAGCCTCAGCGACCCCAGCCTCAGCCGACAGCACTCAGCGACCCCAGCGGGCCGCGGAGAGGTCGAGTGGGGGAGAACAGGGTCGCACCCAGCCGCGCAAACCAGAAAGTGCTATAGGTAGCCTCGTCCCCACTCCAGCCGCCAGCTAGCTCAGCGGCCGGATCCGTAATGGCGTTCTGCCTGCAGAAAAATCACAGAGTACCCCCCTCCCGGAGGTTAGAGCAGAGCACCGTTCCGGGCGGAGACCCATCCTACACCCCGGGTGTTTAACCGTGGCGCAAGATGATCGTGCCTATGATGAGAGCGCTGGGGGGGGATCCTCACCAGCCAGACGATGCCCACAGCCTCCGGGCAGGCCGCGCAGCAGATCCGTGACCTACCCATAGGGGACTAAAGAGTCACGGAAGAGGCGGACCCGCTTGGTAGCTTGGCCCGGCGCCGGCTTCCCGGCTCTCTTACCCTCCCCCATGGAAGCTCTCGCGGCCCGGTAGGACCTTGATGAAATTCCCCCCCACCAGGCTGCGAGCGCAAGCTGACTTGTTTCTACAAGGGAGCAGGCACGTCCGAGGAGACTCCCGCAGCTCCGTCCCTCAGCGCATGGGGGTGCGGGTCACTGATCGATGACTGTCCTCGCTGGGCCCCCGTTCACAGCCCGTGGCCCACCGAGGGCAGGCAGGCAGCGGGCGACCCCCGACGTCGGCGTCCGTGTTGGCCACGCCACGCGACGCCGCCCTGCCCTCCCCCGGTGTCAACAGGGGCTGCTTGCGGAGGAGACACAGCACGCCTTCCGGTGGGTCGGGAAAAAGAAAAAACATAGCAGAGCAGCACCCTTGGGGGTATTCCCAGGGGCGAGCACTGCAGCACAGGAGTGCGGGGGGACAGACGACAGGCTAACAGGATAGGGGCAGGGATCAGTGGCAGAGAATTGTGAAGGGGCAGAGATGGGATCCTGACCCCTACAGGTAGCCACTGGAATGGTGGCTCCTCTCCGGCCATGGCGCAGGGGATCTGCGAAGTGGGAAAGGGACCCACTAATGACCGGGACGCATAGGTCACCTGTGGCCGCGTGGCAACCTCGGCGCATCCAGACATAGACGTTATCAAATGGGTCTCCGCCTAGGAAGGAGTGGCAGGCGTCCTCCACACCCAGAGAGACACCCCCTGGGAACCGGACTCTGCAGCGGGGCACTGGCCGTCGCCCAAGGGGCCGGCGGCCTATCAACAGGGCACACCCGCAGCCGGGTCGCATGGAGGAATCCAGGGACCCCAGAGGGTGGAGCAGATAGCAGCGCGTCAAGGGGAAAAGCGACTCGCGAGGACAGGAGAGAACCGGCGCAGGTGAGGTTGCCCAGATCGAGGCCCGCTGGCAGCAGATGGTCGTCCTCGCCCTGACGTTGACTGGTCAGACCCAGGGCCTCATCTCTCATAGATGGAAGGCGAGATCACCCATTCATCACCCCCAGGGGCCTCTCCTCGCTTAGCCCACCCGGCACAGGTGACACCCACCCGGCACTCGCCAGATGCGTGGTGCATGGGGAAGGGCCCCGGTGTGAGAGAGGCTCCCTTGGTCGGCTTCCACGGGAAGGACCCCCGGAGGGAGGGCAGCGTTATCCTCCGGTGCTGCCACAATGTCCCAGCCGGCACCACAGAACGGAAGTCATCAGGGGCAAGCCGGAAGGCTCGGTCATCGGTGCCCCCTTTCCTGCTCTTTCCGGGGGCGTCCTCGGAATGCTGGCAAGGATCTGCAACGGAAGGCTCGAGCCTCTCCGGCTTGCCCCGCTGCTCCCGTGCATTAAAGACCAGCCCTCCATGGCCATCATCGGGGGCTGACTAACAGGGGCGAGGTCCGGGCGAAGGGCAATGGACTCAGGACTCCGGCGGAACAGTGGTGGGGCAGCGAAGGAGTGCCGTAGCAGGGACCGGGAAGATTCCCCTGGGAACAGTCGTCTCCCACACCTTGGCGGCTGCTATCCCCGCCTGCCAACCTCCTCCACAGATGACTGCCGACGAGAAGGAGGAGAGGGGCCAGCTCGCCGGTAGCCGCAGCCACGGTAGGTGTCAGTGGATGACAGGGCCAGGCACCGTGCCGGGCTCAGGGCGTCCCGGCACGTTTCCTCCGTGCTGGGGCCAAGGGCAATCCCTCCGGACGATCCCCACTTCGCACGGCCCAGAGCTGGGTAGCACGGGCCTTCCCCCGTCGCAATAATGCACCCAGAGTAGTGGGCCCCTGTAGGGACCCGAATAGGAGCCCCTCGAGCAACCTCCCCGCAGCACCGCCGGGCAGCAGTTGAAAGCTGCACTTGCGGCGGAAACTAGAGGGACTGACGGCCGAGCGGCGGAGGTCTTGCAGCCCAAGGGAGAGCGCTGATGACAGAGATGGGGCGCCCCAGGCAGAAGGGCGGGGCAACGTGGGTGGCATTGGGCAGGAAGGTAGGACGGAACGGTTCAGGACAACGGGGCCCTCAGGTCTTCCAACGGCTCCAGTGGGACGAAACACGCCCCCCACCGCTTAGGCCTCTCTCTACCGCCTCCTGTGCGCGGCCTCCGATGCAAGGAAGAAGACCACCTTCCGTACATTTTTGGGGCCACCACGATGGCCGTGGGCCCCAACCAGCCCTTGCAACGCTCGCATTGTAGGTCTCCACGTGGGGCGAGGGGGCAACCTTGGAGCAACGGACGCCGTGCTTCCTGGTCAAGGTGGGAAAGGGGGCCCCGCTCTGTAGATGGTGGTGAACGAGTCGGTCGGAGGGACCAGCCGCAGGCTGGGGGGCGGCCGCCACCTGGCGCGTACGCCTGGGCTCCGGGCGGGCACACCCGCAGAGTGGTTGGAGAGAATAGGGGAGTATGCCGCAGCGGAGCGAGGCGGCGTGCGGCAGTGGCCGAGTTCTCTCCATGGAGGGCTGAGCCTTTTTTAGCGGGGCACCTTACCACTTTCTTCCCCAACCCCCGACCCTTCCACCGGCTGGGGAGCTCCCCCCAATAGAAGAAGGGGAGGACTGCAGAGCGGAGAGTCTCCCCACGTACTCGTCGCTGCCATGCCCCAGCAGACGGGAGCAGTGTGAATTCAATGGAGGCAGCAGGCCAGGTCGATGAGGTAGAGGCAGTGGACACCGGGCAGGCTGAAGTAAAGGGGCCTGGGGTGGAGCATCGCTGAGGGGTGCCCGCCAACGCCGATCCCGTCCTAACGAGACGGAGGGGACAACAGCGAGGGGAGGGAAGGAGAGGCGGCGACTCCACCCCTACCCCAGCTAGCTGCAGCAGGGGAGAGGGCGCCAGACAGGAAGGCCTTAAGGGCGTTGGAACAAACAAAGGACTAGAGGTGGAAGGATTGACAGATGGCACGACGCAGAGGAAGTTCCGGGCTCCTCCAGTTGCACTGAGGGGATCAGGGGGACAATGGCAGAAGGGTTGGGGTGCAGTGAACAAGGGAAACCATGGGGGAAGGCACTAAGCGCTATGGGGGAGGCATGGGCGCACTGAGAGGAGGACCAATCCGGGCATGCGGAGCACGGGTGGGGGGAAAGGGCTAGCTGGAATGGCGAGCAGAGGACCACGGGAATAGCGTGCAGGGCTGGGGGCAAGAACTAGCCAGGGTCGAAGGAGAATAGTGTGGCAGACAAAAGAAAGGGCCGTCCAGGGGGAAGGGGGAAGGTGGTGTGCCCACACGGCACTTGTGCCAAAGTCAATTATAGGCTGCTGTCTGCTGCAGGCTCTGGAATGTGGGGTGGTGGGTTTTCAGGGAGCAGCTCAGTCCCAGAGGAAGGAGTCTAAAGCAGAAGGAAAAACACGTCAGCGGGGCGGTGGAGGAGCACGATGTTGGTGGGGCGAAAGGATACACAGCATGGACTGGGGGCAGGGCTCCACGCCACACACCTGGTGTCCCAACAGACACCAGTCCAACCCCCCACCAAAAAGGACTCAGTCCAGGAATACCCCTCCCACAGTGGTCTTCACGTGGGTCTCCAGAGCGGGCGTTCTCCCTCCTTCCCTTTCACCTCCTCCGGGCTCAACAGCTCGCAGCCAACTGCCACAGCAGCCCCAGCAGCTCCAGGTGGTGGTGGACTGGTGTCCAGGCAGGAGGGACCCCGCTCAGAAGGTATCCTCAGCAACAAGAGCCAGGGTCCCTCACTCCCCCCCTCTCTGGGAAGCAGGCCAGCAGCCCCCCCTCCCCTCAAGGGCTGTAGGTGTAGCAACAGCAGGAACCGAGGGGGGTGGGAATCTACTAGCCAGCCAGCAAGCTGATAGCAGGGAGAGGGGCGGGTGGTGGTGTCCAGCCCAGCCAGGGGAGCAGCAGAAGCAGTAGCAACAGCAGCGAGGGCCCAGCGCCCAGCAGGAACAGCAGCAGCAGCCCTCTCCCTCCTTCCTCTACAGCGGAGCAGTCGAAGGGAGATGAGCTACTCCTGGCCCCAGGAGAAGCAGGGGATTCTGTTCCCTGAGTGACCAGAGCAGGGGCTGCACTAGAGTAATCAGGAACCAATTCAGGAAGACAAGCTGATTAGAACACCTGCAGCCAATCAAGGCAGGCTAATCGGGGCACCTGGGTTTAAAAAGGAGCTCACTCCAGTCAGGGAGGGAGGAGCTAGAGGAGAGGAAGTGCGTGTGAGGAGCTGGGAGCAAGAGACACAAGGAGCTGAGAGTGAGAGGGTGTGCTGCTGGAGGACTAAGATGTACAAGCGTTATAAGACACCAAGAGGAAGGTCCTGTGGTGAGGATAAAGAAGGTGTTTGGAGGAGGCCACGGGGAAGTAGCTCAGGGAGTTGTAGCTGTCATGCAGCTGTTACAAGAGGCACTATAGACAGCTGCAATCCACAGGGCCCTGGCCTGAAACCCGGAGTAGAAGGCGGGCCCGGGTTCCCCCCAAACCTCTTAACTCCTGATCAGACACAGGAGAAGCTGACCGCGACTCTGGGGAAGATCACCGAGGTGAGCAAATCTGCCAATAAGCACAGGACCCACCAAGGTAGAGGAGGAGCTTTGTCACAACACATATTAAAAAAGGATACAGAACATGTCTGAACTCAGTTTTAACAGTGACTTTATAACACTGCTTTAATGCACGTTCTTTTATTTATTTATTTATTCTAAATTAGAGAGTACTTTCAGGTGAACAGAGCCGTATCATTGTAAGATCATCATCATTTCTTTTTCCTTTTTGCAGACATACACATTGTCAGCTTAAGCTTTCAGCAACCTTAATAGAATTTCAGTGCCCACTGCCAAATGGCCATTTGATGTTCTGCTCTGTGTACACAGATGAAGCAATCTGTCACAAACCCTAATACAGGCAATAATAAGTCTCTAATCCAAAGCTTTCACAGGCCTAGAGAAGTTTCTCAAGAATTTTGGAGACAATAAAAATTTGTGTACTACCACAAAAGAATCTGAAACCAACCAAGGCCTAATGAAATATGGTTATATGCTTTTCAAATGTTTTTAATAGGGAATAATATGGAAGCCAGAGGCATATTTGAAGCCATCAATAGCTAGAAAGTCATTAAAAAAAACCCATCAAAAGCTACAGCCATCACAATATGTAAGCAGGAAGACCTCAAAAAGCTTACAACAGATTCGCACTCTGAAATACACCCCCTGCACAGAATTAGTGTATTTCACAGTCTGCTCTTCACCTTTACCTCTAAAGGATCTAATTGCATTTCCCCTGGGTTTTTCAAAAGATGAGCAAGAATCTACTTTTAAAGAGTGCAGACAGAGTCTTTCCACTTAATTCAATCCATGTAACAGATACAATTGCTATTGACCTTTAGTGTCATGAAACATACCTCTCTAATGATTCATAAAGATGCAGTTATCCTGAAAAACCTAGGTTTTTTTTACCTTCCCAAGCAACTTACCAGACAAGCCTATTTACTATTAAAAGCTGGAAGAGGGCTGGGGGGAGCCATTTCCTCCTCCTCTGTTGAAAGAAGAAAAAAAAAAAAGCCAACCCACTTCTTTGCAGCAATAAGTACAAACTATTTGCATGCTTAACTGTCAGACCATGCACTTTCCATTAAAGAGATAGCATCCCCTTTCATAAGTCCATTTGGGATCCATTTTAGTGTTATCTAAAAATCAAATCTACATGGTAATCCTTTTAATGTACTCTTGACTTTTGAAAACAGCTTTATGTTCCTTCAGGAAATGTTTTAAGCCATTACTCAGTAATTACTATTCACCCATGAAAACACTGATCTTTTACAATATATAATCAGTTTGCTGACTTAAAAATAAAGCAGGCTGGAATTCTGTCTCATGAAAGTAGTGGCAGAAAACCAAGGTTACCAAAGGTAAATAATTTTCTACCTAGCCAATATATTCCAGAATGACATATTGCTCTAGTGTATATAGAAGCCTCCAGATGAAGATAGTCAGGAGACAATTGTATGTACAGTGGTCACCATTAAAAAAAAAGTCAAGAATTACCAACAGATAACAGTTACCAATTTTTCCTCAGTTTAATAGGGAAAACTGTGGTCTCTCCGATAGAACTATGCTTTCACTGTTCACAAGTGCCAAGTTTTTAAACTGACAAGGTGGGTGAGGTACTATCTTTTATTGGACCAACTTCTACTGGTGAGAATAGCAAGCTTTCAAGCTTGAACAGAAAAGAATTCTTCCATCGATCTAGTTACTGCTATTCAGGGAGGAGCAGAGGTAGACGACCACCTACATCAATGGAAAACCCCTATATTGACACAGGAGAAGTCTACACTACGCTACAGCACTGCAACGGCATAGCTCCAAATTACAGCTGTGCCTCTGCAGAACTCACAGCATAGACACTGCCGAGGAAACATATGGGGCAACCGAGAAGATAAAACTCCTTGTTTGTACATACATGCTTAAGAAACCAATTTGTTAGTGTGTAGGTCAGAGTAAAGAAGGAAAGAATTCTATATTGGGGAGGAGCGGAAGTTTAGTAAGCAGAACATTTTGCTGTAGTGAGCCTTGAGCTGCAATCAGTGATCCTGAAGCAACACTGGACCTGCAGAAAACACACCAGATCCAAAGTAAAGGATTGTACTGAAAAGGCCTCCTTACCACTCCCTCCCAATACCATCTTGAAATAGCACCCCAATTCCCAAGAAAGTTCCCCAATGCTCCTGCCCTGTGGAAAGTTTAGCATAGTTTCCTTTGCTGGAACCTTCTGATATTAATTAGAAGGCAGAATGTATTTTTTCCAAATGCATTAGCTCAGTCATGGGTTTGATGCGGAATTGTCTGGTGCAATTCTGCAGCCAGCATTATGCAGGAGGTCAGACTGGATGATCATAATGCTCCTTTATGCCTTCAAAATCTATTAGTATCTGAATGTAGTAGAGGATGGGCAGAAAAAAAAACGTGCCAGATTGCAGCACTGCTTCCACTCACCTGTTTAAAGACAGGACCAGATCACTAGAGTACTTAGGCAGGCCCATGACCCGAACCAACCCATAACTTCATTTCCATGCAGCCTTAACCAGCTGAAGTCTTCCCTGAGGATGGTGGCTGAGCAAACTGACATTAGCATGGGCCACTACCCTTCCCCTTTAATGCACAGGAAAAGCTTGTTAATATCTGTTAGACCTAGAATTAGCCAGTAACTAATCACACAGCATAGATCAGAGAGGGGTTTTTAATCCATTTTTATTTATATTGCTAAATCAGGGCTTAGCAATACACAATTGGCCCCTTACGCTAGAAGTCTAACATGTGAACACCTTGAAAAGGAGTGACAAAAATTAGTAACTATCAGAGTAATTAGTTGGTGCCAACTCTCTTTACATTCCTTCAATATCATTTTTTTTTGGGGGGGGGGTAAATCATGCGTGGAGATAACTCGAGTGCTACACAGACAAAGGCAACAAAATGGGGGGAAACTGCAAGGCTTTTTTGTGCATTGCACAAACAGTTGGAAAATACTTATGTAGCAATCTGCTCATTATTCCAGAATGGAATGAGCACTCAGAGTCTGGGACAAACTATTCTGACATTTAGTCTACTGCATCCATGAAAGCACGTAAAATAGACTGAAAATACAGTCTAGTCTACTATATACAACATTTATAGTACCATGGTACTCAGAATATGAGAAGACAGGATCACATGAGACTCTCCTCATCTTACGGCTGACCACTGGGCTGCATTCAAGCTGATCCCAAGGGAACCATTTTCATTAACCTATAATACCTTTCTAATCCTATTCCTTGGACCTCAGACCACCACCAGCACAAAAACATATGACTTGCTGCCTACACACTAGATGTAGTTCACCATCATTACAAATGCTCTATGCGGCAACAGATCCTCTTTAAGAGGAAGTTTGCTCTTAAGAGCAGTTACTCATGCTCCATTTAATTCTCACTGACATGTTAAAAAAATTAAGTGTAAAACTAGCAGGTTTTTTTATTAATTATTATTATTATTAAAAGAGATGAGCACAAACCAAAAACCCAGATCTGAAAGCCTCTGAAATTTGGGATGTTCTGGAACCTGGATAGAGTCCACATCAATTTGTGCTTAATGGCTCTTCTGTTTATTGCAGTGGTTCAGTGGATTCCCAAACATTTCCAGCTGCCTCAAATGGGTAGTAAACGTCTAGTTTCACCTCCAAACTTTTGACAACGCAGGACAAGAAATTCCAATTAGCATACTTTACCTTCCTTCCATTTCAAAAGTCAAGTCCCAACTGCTTGATGTAGTCTGTGTTTTGAGTGGACACCTCATCATAAAATTCCTGACCGCTGAAAAGAACTATTCTCACCTTACTAATGAAACAGAGAGTCTAAAGTGCTCTGCGATCTCTTTAGAAAAGTTTGAATCTTCAGATGAGTCTCAATTTCACAGCATCAGGGAATTGTGCACCAATGCACTGAACCAGAACACTAGAGTCTAGCAGGAGTTAGATACACATTGCTAACATCAGGGTTATTTTAGATTAGAGTTCTTCCAAATCAATTTTGGATTCAAGTTTTTAAATGCACTCTCCAGAATGCAGGGAAAGAATTTGCTCTCAGTGGATATTTTCTACTGCAACTCACGCTTCTCTAAGGAAAAGGATGCAACTAACCTTTGTTACTCAAGTATCAAAGCTGGGTCACATGGGGAAAATTATGCAGACACCAACAATCCTAGAAAGGAACAATATACTTAAGGCATTACTTATAAAAGTTGCATACAAAAATGTACTGCAGAGATTCACTGGAAGCTTGTTTTAACTGAGGGATTTTCAAACTGGAGGTCGGGACCCCTCAGAGGGTCGTGAGATTATTACATGGGGGGGTCGTGAGCTGTCAGCCTCCACCCCAAACCCCGCTTTGCCTCCAGAATTTATAATGTTAAATATATTTTTTAAAAAGTGTTTTTCATTGGGGGGGGGAAGGGCTCGTACTCAGAGGCTTGCTATGTGAAAGGGGTTACCAGTAAACAGGTTTGAGAATCACTGTTTTAACTGAACTTTTACACTGCCAAGACACTTAGGTCCAGACCCAGCCATCTTTACACTTGTACAATAGTATTTTACAGCACAAGCAGTTCCATTTTTACTCATGGAGCAAGATACTATTCAGCGTGGTCAAAGGTGGTGTAATGTGACCCCAAGGAAAGTAATCATGTTTTAGTGTTACAGGGCAAGCAAGATGGGCAAAGTTTGGCCTTTGGAAGATCACCTGGAAGGACTAGAAAAGAAATTACAAGAGTTCTATAAAGTCCAACTAAAAAAGTTCTTGAGATGAGGCAAGGCAATTAGCAAGACACGTATGGGAAAGTTAATGTCAAAGTTCAAACCAAAAGCAATTAAGATGGGTAAGAGTGCTCCACAACTTGACACAGGTTTCCTTTGTATTCAGAACTTTTCACTAGCATTAAGCATCTTAACTTGCGTATAAAGACATTATAATTAAAACCTGTCAAGCTTAAATCAATCAGTCATTTATAACAAGTGCCCAAGAAAGCTTTTAAACCAGACTAAATGTCTCTATTAAAATGGAAGTAGTATCAGAGACATTTTCAGTTACGATAGTTTGAGAGATTAGACTTGTTCAAAAATCAAAAAGTTCTATGGAAGTCTGAAGCCACTTAAGGGGGGGAAGAAGACGGGGGAAGTGTGGCAATTAGCAAAACCTTTTAAAAACATTAAACAGCCCACAATTCTTTGTATGAACTTGAGCACTTCAGAAAGCCTATAAAAAGGCCGAATTTCCCTTCAGAATTATGAGCACATCAGGGAGTGCTCTACTATGCTCCCTAGAGACAGGAGCAATTATGTCAATCTGCCACTAGAAGCCAGACAGTTACTTGGACAGGCAGCTAGCAAGCTTTTAGAATCCCAGGCTGATTAGAGTAGGGTATATAGTGCTTACCCTATGCCAGCTATTCAGATTCATTCCAATGCTTTCCTGTCACACATACTCCTTCCATGAATTAAAGGGCCCATAAGAATTAAAAAAAGCAGCCTGGCTCTTCACTCTGTAAAAAGGAATTTATCCACCAAATGTTGAATGGCACCCTAGACTAATCAGGCAATTTGTTAACCCACAGAAAAAATCAGCCACAGGTATTTTGAGATTTCAAGAAAACTTAATGGATTATATAATTGGAAAACCAGGTTTGAGAGAACAGAAATAGTCTCAAGGACAGGGCTTATTACTTACAAATCAGATTAGGTGTTCCCTCCCCACCTTTAATAAAGTGCATTTGGTGCTTGGGAATGTGCTCCTATTGGAAACTTTATGGGTACAACAACAACCTTCGTTTCCCAGATTCACTCCCACCAGCATAACACCCACCTCAAACTTATTCTGCAGGGTGAGAAAGCAATTCAAACTTTTATGGCTTGCCACATCTTTTGGCAAGTAAGCACAACTTTTCATCTAAACCACAAACATACATTTGCGTATGAAATTAAGAGGCTCCGAACTGCCTAAAACTGTTCATCTTATTGCAATTCTAGTTTTTAAAAGCAATGAAATAAATGTTCAAATGTATATGGCAAATCCACCACAGGATTTCAGTACTGGAAATGAAAGTAGCATTTTATCTTTCAGTTCCATTCCCATTGCTGGATGCATTCATCAAGAAAGAGGTGATCCTAGAATCATGTTTGAATGGGAATGGGGTGACAAACTGCTAGAGCAGTGGTTCCCAAACCCAGGTTCGTGAACCCCTGGGGGTTCATGGCAGACAGAGCTGCCCCTACGGACCCCAGGCAGCACGGGGCCAGCAGCCTTGAGCCCCTGGACTTCCAAGAGCTAAGCAGATCAAAGGAAGCATATCTATCACACTGAGGAGATTTAAACTTCAGAACTCCTTATAAGAGATGGAAAGGGAGGTGGAGATGTTTTGCTGTTTTTAAAATGAAATAGGCAGCTAGTATTGTTTTTAAAATTATTATGAACAACAAGTTTAAGCTTTGTTGTAACGTGTGTTGTTTGCCTGGACTGCTCAAGACCTGAATGCTTGTGTAGGAGGAACTCTGAGTTGGCTTCTTAAATACATTCATGCTGTTTCACATCTGATACTCCTTGATGAAACATAGGAGCCTTGTCTTATAACAGGCTTATTCAAAGTGTTTCATAGCTTGTAAGTGAGATCTTGGAAATGTGTTGCCATTTTCATAATGTAATAAAAATGCTGTAATGATAAATAAAGTGTGTAATAAGCATGTCACACTCAGGTAAAGGAGAAAATCTCTGGAAATATTCGTTTTTAAGAGGGGTTTTGTAAGACTTGACATTTTAGTGAAAGGGGTTCACAGGTTGTTAAAGTTTGGGAACCACTGTGCTAGAGGGAAGAAGGCACATTTGTCCCATGGGCAAATGCTATACAGTCAGTCAGTCAGGAGTGCAGCAGGTCTTTGAAAGAGAAGACAACCTGTCCCTGAAAATCAAGCTGCGGTCCAGTCGTCATCTCTCTAAACCTACCCCATTCATCTATAGCCAACATTCAGTGCTTCCACCTGCAAAACATAATGCCTTTCGCCAATCCACCTCAACTCAGCAGTACTCTGTGGTCCCTCCTTTCAGAAGAGTGTTTAAATTACCTGCAGCACTGGAATAAAATGTTACTCTAAAGCACGCCTGGAGCTACTACAGCAAAGCTTAGAATAAGCAGTTTGTTACTTTTAGTGCTGTAGTGTTTATCACAAGAACCTCTCAGGAGAAGATTTTTCCACCTTTTAATGCAAACCTCTACCCGGCCTGAACTTCAGCCCAGATCCAGTCTCAAACCCAAACAGAGTTTGGGTCTAACCTGGATCTCAAGCACAAACTTCAGTCCATGTCTAGCAAAGAAGGTCTCCACTCTGCAAGTCAGCATGGCCCAGCAGATAGAGCCTAGAACTTGGAGTCAGGAGAACTAGGCTCTATACCCAGCTCTGCCAGAGCCCTGCAGTATGACCTTGGGCAAGTCACTTCACCTCCAATGTCTGTTTCCCTTCTCTCCCCATCTCTCATCTACTTAGATTGCAGAGACTCTGAGCAAGGACTGTCTCTTATAAAGCATTTGCAGGGTGCCTAGCACCCCAACCTCAGGTGAAGCCTCTGGGAGCTATTCTAATATAAGCAGACACAGAGACTGCCTACAGAAGCATTTGTAGGTGGAAGCAACTTTCATAATGTTCAAAGGTTACAGCACATAGCTGGTTTAAAACTGACAGACTGATCTCCTGAAAATGAAAAACTGGCAATTTCATATGATGGTGCCAAGAAAATGAATGAAGTACCACAGAAAATACTCAAGTTGCTTCAGTGAGGTTACTTGGGTTGGCACTATTTCTAGATGCTGGCCAATTTGAAACTAAAAACTTCATTTTTTTGAAACTTCATTTTTAATATGCTTGCCCTCCACTATGAACACATTTTACATTTCTTTCAGGTTGAAGAATCACAAAGCATTTCACAAGCTATATGCAGATAGCAGGACTGAAATGCTGACAGGTGGCACATAGCACTGATATCCAAGGGAGATCAGGAAAACCCTCTCTCTCTCTAAAGAGAGCCACGGGATCTCCAGTGACCATGCAGAACATTTTTAAGATCTCAATAATAATAAAAATAATTAATACACATAGTACAAGACAATGGATCTACTACAAAAAGAAAAGGAAGAGTTCAGTCAACAGGATTTTAAACAGGATTCACAGCCTCTGAATATCAAACATGCCCCCATCCCAATATCTAGTTTTTAATTTTCTTTCTTTTCCAGTATCAAAATACACTTGAACTATAACATATAGTTTGCACAGACATCCCAAAAATACCTTCTCTATGTATAACTTTTTTCTGGAGGGAGGGAGGGAGAAAGAGACCGACCGACTGATCTTCATGGAGAAAAATATTTTCATGTTAAAATATAATCATGTTAAAGCATTTCTGCAGCTCCTAGTCTTATCATACAGCATAAGAATATGGCAAATCTCAGCCTAATTGTTAATATTACATCAACATCAGTACACAGAAGCATTTTGAAAGTTAGTTCATAGAAGTCAAATGAAGAAATTCTGGAACATCAGGAACAGATCTTACAAGCAAGTCTTTATCCATACACTGTACAGAAACTATGTAGAAACAGATTCCTATATAGAGGTGTACTTTATTAATGATTCGGGTGGGCACACCCTTCACAGAGACTGGCAGTTAGAACAAAAAATATTTTTCTGAGAGGAAGGAGGGTCCAGTGCTTAAGCTGCTGGCCTGGAAGGCCTGGGTTCAATTCCTTGCTCCACCACAGACTTTCCACGTAACCCTGGGCAGATTAGTCTCCTGGGTCTCAGTTCTCCATCTGTGAAGTGGGGGAAAATAACACTGCCCTTCCCTGGAGGGATGTTGTGAGGATAAGTCCATTAATAATTGTGGTAATGGGTGTCATTAAGTACCTAAGACAGACAAGAATACACAATTTTTTTTTACTAAACCTTTTTTGTCCCAGTCCATGAAGTTATCATCAAACTTCCACCTCTTCCAGAGCCCTTAGACTAATCCACAGTTAGTATTAAATTCATTCCTCCTGGTCAGTAAAAGGCACCACTCTATATTTTCATTCCTTTAGGCTATTCTGAAGTCTTAACTCCTACCAGTATCCTCAGGCACCAGTGAAGGACTATCCATGAACAGATAGGCTTAGAAAATGTCGCAGCACACAACATAAGCCTTTTTGTTGTATAGAAGCTTGTGACTCAGAAAAACTGCCCCAAAAGGTAATTGGGATAGTCTGAGCCTCAGTGCACTGATGAGTTCTACAGATGGACAACAACATTTCATCTAACTTATCAGAAAATGCAAATTCTCTGAAACTGAAACTTTGTGGCAAAGACTCAGTTTCAACACATTTTGGAAAAAAAGTTTTGAAATTATCAGTGTCCCCTTTTGAAATTGTCAAAGTGGAAAATTCACTTTTTCGGTTCAGTATAACTAAGCTAAATTACAGTAAACAACTTAAAAATAAGAGAGGTCAAAAAATAAAACAAATTCTGCAAATAACCAAACCAATATATTTGTATTGAACCAAAATAAAAAAAACTTTTGGATTGTTTGTGAAAACCTGAGATTTAGACTTTTCATCCCAGTTTGGGCTTTAAAATTTCAAAACTTTTCCCAGGACTGGATAACCATTTCCTGCCCAGCATTGAAATTCCACTGAGAACACACAAATGCAAGTTTAATAATATATAAGCTTAATACAAAATAAGATCACCATAATTGTCAAGGATGTATTGAGTCTGAATATTAAAATACAGTTCTACTTTAAAAAAAATGCTTAAGAAAAGTAGCATTGTGGGATTCCCTATTTGTCATCCAAGCAGCGTACAGATTTGATTTGCTTAGTTTAGGATGTTTTTTCTCCCCTCGCCGTCCAGCTCTGAAAACAGGTCGTCAGACTTCTTGTCCATAAAACCAGATACCTCTTCTGCCTTCAGAGAAACGCTCTCTCTAGTCTAGAGGGTGTCTGCTCCACTAAAGGTAACACTAGTTCCAAATTTCAGAGTGGTAGCTGTGTTAGTCTGTATCAGCAACTTAGATTCCACTTGTGCCTTCTAAGCAACCGAGGGTATGTCTACACTACAGGATTATTCCGATTTTACATAAACCGGTTTTGTAAAACAGATCATATAAAGTTGAATGCACGCGGCCACACAAAGCACAATAATTCGGTGGTGTGCGTTCATGTACCAAGGCTAGCGTCGATTTCTGGAGCATTGCATTGTGGGTAGCTATCCCGTAGCTATCCCATAGTTCCCGCAGTTGCCCCCGCCCATTGGAATTCTAGGAGATGTGGCGCCGAGGTTATATGTGTTGCAAAAACAGTGTTCGCAGTGATTCTTGGGGTAATGTCATTCACTCAATCCTTCCTCTTGAAAGCAACGGCAGACAATCATTTCGCGTCCTTTTCCCCTAGGATGCACTGGGCGAGATGCATACGCATGAACCAGAAGCCTTTGTTTTGCCTGACCGTAGTGTACGACACCGTGACAGACTAGGCATGTAGCAATGCAGCGAGCGACACGCAGCATTTTATTTGCCTTTGCAAAGGTAGCAGAGACAGTTACCAGTTGTTCTACCGTGCTGGCTGTTCGTGTCATGGGTGCTCTGCTGGACCAGCGTCTGGAAGGTCGGCCAGAGGGCAAAGACAACAAGGAGTTGGGTGTGATCTAGAGAATGGCAGCCTAGAGATAGGGGATAGTGTACTAGAGAACCAATCGTATGCAGGAGAGAGCGCAGAGACGAAGCTACTATCGTGTCATATCCCACAGAACTGAGTGAGCTGCATGCCATTCTAGGGGGTGTCCCTGCAACAACCCCACCCGTTGCTTCCCTCTCCCAACCCTTCTGGCTACAGTTGCAGGTCCCCCATTTGTGTGACAAATAATAACGAGAGAGGAATAGAAACACTTGACTTGTGTATGAGATAAAACAGAGGGGAGGCAGCCTCCAGCTGCTATGATAGTCAGGCAGTCAAAGTCTTCTCTTTAGCACATAAGGGGGGGCTATATAGAATGGAGTTCGCCTCCCAGTTGACTATGAGAGTAGGAGGGACTGTTTCACCCTTGGTCGCCGTTATACACCATCTGCCGGGACCGATCAAACGGATGTCCCTCCGGGTAAATTATTAAGGCTAGGTTTATACAGCCTCCTCTATCATTTATAGCAACCACGTGCGACCGCGGGCTTCAGGTGCCATCAACGCGCCCTCCCTCGACGGGCCCATCAGGCAGGAAGACACTCACAGAGCTGATTAGACAATGGGCTACCATCCCTTACTCACTGTACGTCTGCGTCACTTGGGAATGGAGGGGAGAGGCTGCTTGCTGTTCATGCCCCAGCACAATGTGTCTACCAGCGGCATGGCAGTGACATGACTTGACATTGAAAAAGTTAAGAAATCATTTTTTCTCCTTTTCTATACACACGGGGGCGGGGGAGGTGAGTCAATCTTGATGATCGATAATACCTGAACCGCATCCCCGCGGAGAGTGGTTTAACCCCTACAGTTCATGGCGAGGTCACCCAAGAATGCAACTTCTTTTCGGAGACTGCGGGGACTGTGGGATATGCTTGCGAGTCCTCGTCCCCCCCTCCATTCCTCCATGTAGCATCCATTTGATTCTTTTGGCTTCGTTTATGGTCTTTCACACAGCAGTGATGTTTTGTGGACTCTGTACTCAGCCCTGAGAGATTTTTTTTCAATGCTTTGCTTTGTCTTCTGGTAACGGAAGCTCTAATAGAACAGATTTGTCTCTCCCCAAACAAGCGATCAGATCCCAGTATCTCCCCTCGTCCTATTGGAGCTCTTTTTGGATTGGGACTGCATCGGCCACCGTTGCTGATCAGAGCTCCACGCTGGGCAAACAGGAAATGCAATTCAGAAGTTCACAGGGCTTTTCCTGTCTACCTGGCCAGTGCTTCCGAGTTCAGATTGCTTTCCAGAGCGGTCACAGTGGTGCACTGTGGGATACCGCCCGGAGGCCAATGCCGTTGATTTGCAGCCGCACTAACCCTAATCCGATATGGTAATACCGATTTCAGCGCTACTCCTCTCGTCGGGGAACAGTACAGAAACCGGTTTAAAGAGCCCTTTATATCGATACAAAGGGCCTCGTTGTGTGGACGGGTGCAGCATTAAATCGGTTTAATTCTGCTAAAATCAGTATAAGTGTAGTGTAGACCAGGCCTGAGTCACACTCCCCTTTCCCTTACTCCACACTAGGGTGACCAGACAGCAAATGTGAAAAATTGGGACGGGGGTGGGGGGGTAATAGGAGCCTATATAAGAAAAAGACTCCAAAATAAGGACTGTCCCTATAAAATCAGGACATCTGGTCACCCTACTCCACACACATGCTGGTCTTGGATTCTAGTGCTCTCTGTTAAACTGCCACTTAGCTCCTTTTCAACTCCCATTAGTTCATGGACATCACACTTTGGCAGAGAAGGTCCCCATTTAGATACCACACTCTGTAAAATGTAAGAAAAGAAATAGGTTGCGGCAATGCACAACTCAGACAGAGAGTTGCAACAGTATATCAAATGCTGCTGTAAGTGCTGAAATTTTTATGCTTTAAAGGAATAAAAGCCTTCAGGAACAGCATAAAGAGCCATGTCCCTATAAAAGATATTGCATGTAAAGGGGCATTTATTATTCTCAATTAATGGCATCTTGGTAGATATGTTTAAATAATTCCTGAGTATCAGATTTAGCAAAGTATGAAATGGCTGAAGGCCTCTCCTTTTGGCTACAAAAACTATAAGAATTACAAGTGTAATATTTGACAATATGGTTCAAAGTCAGCCACGTTTGTAGAAGGTACACACCTAACATCAGACAACCTTTTGTATCCTGTTTCACAATGGTAAGGAAAATGTAGTGCGTCTCTGAAAGTACAGATTAAAACATCTGCAGAGTCAGTCTCCACGATAGCTCTTTTACAAAATTCAGTGATGTTCAGTCTATCATATCAGGCCTTGATCATGTCCTCCCATAGATTATTAGGAAAACTTAATGTGGCAGAACATAATACAGTAGATGTCTGGAAAAATGAATAGCTACAAGTCTTAAAAACACACTTACTTTAGAAGCATAATGTGACAAGCATAACGGATTTTAGATTTTTTGGCATATTATAAAAAAGGAGTGACAAAATAAGAATTTATATCCTTTGTCCTAATGAGAACTATTTCCTCTGAACAGAACCTAAGTGTGGCAAACATTTATGTACCTTAAAGGACTATAGGCTCGTGTGTGTAAGTCTACGTATTACCAACTTGGTAAATGAGGCAAAAAATGAACGTTTCAGATTTCGTCACTCTTGAACCATCCATAAGGGCAGAGGGAAAGAACGTAAACAGACTCAAGCATGAACAACTAAGCACAACTCTGATTTACATCAGGAGTTTAAAAATCACAAGAAGGAGACAAAAGCTTGAACAGGTTAAGAAAATAAAATAGCATACCCTCTTCCCCCCTGCCCCTTAATTCTTGGAGGTTCCAGAACTCACCTGATAGTATAAAGAAAAAAAGATACAAGCAAACTACCCTTCAAAGGTACAGAACCTGTGATCATTAGGGATGATGGCAAGTGTGGCAAAAACAGCAACCTTTTAATTTTGACACTTTATGGAGTTAATGGTTTTGTCTAGTTCTCTCCCCCCACAAAAATTCTTCAAACACTCAGTTTCAGAACAGCTAAAATGAATTCCTAATAGTCAACATACTTCCACAGGGCCCACAGAAGGCAGCTCATAAGGGAGAGGGATCTTAGAAGTTTAAATGCACAGTGGGGAAATGACAGGGGTGCGTAGGTCATCATGGACAGGACTAGCTGACATCTAGAAGCCGCTCTGTGTTATGAATGGCAGGTTACAAAGTGCAGTGAACGGTTTCAAGTATGTACAACGTTGATACTCAAGTGATCCTTGCTTCCACTCATAATTTATGTCTCCCCCTCTATTTTTCTTAACATCCTGTTGCACTCTTGTGCCTGCCCTCAAGCATGCCATATGCACCCTCCCATCTCCCTCTTATTATACATACAGCATAATCTCTAAGTTAGCCATCTGATCATGGATATAGAAAAAGCAGCACTTTCATTCATATCCTCTTATGATATCCCTTCTAGAAAGGGCACAGTATTGGTTGCTTTAAACAGAACCTTGACCATAGTTTTTGAATTAAGATTTTTCATTGCAAATTAAGCCTCCCTATCAGTTACCTCGTGTTTCCACACAGTTACCTTGTGTTTCCACACAGTTTAAGGAATTGCAGTGTCCAAATGAAAAAAACGTACAAAAGCAAGACACTCCAAATCACCTGCCCAGTTCCATAAACGAACGACTGCAGCTCATTTCTTTTAGGCGATTCACACTGGGCCAAACTTTCCATCTTGGGTGCCTCAAGCTAAAGCCTTTAAATTCATATTTAGGCACCCAAATAACTGACATGCTTTCAAACACCCACAAATCCCATTGATATTGGCTGGAACTGCAGGTGCTCAGTATTTTGAAAAATCTAAATATAGATTTGGTAGACAAAGTCAAAGCACCCAGATTTGAACACTTATGCCATTATTCTTTTCTTTGGGTTATAGTGGGTAGGATGAGTCTTTATTGACTGGAGTATTCCTTGCATCTTCACATACAGTGCAATAAGTTTGCAAGACAAGCAAGTCTTCCAGAGGTGTCAGACTCTCCAGTCACCTTAAAAAAACCCCAGATGAAGTGTTGTACATTTGGCTCCCTACCAGAGGTGTTGCACAGTGCTTTGAAGATTACAAAGCACTAAACTGTTATTACAGCACGTGAGAGGCTCAAATCATATAATGAGCTAACTTGGTTTTTAAAAAGTGTTTTATGAGGACCGATGGATTACAGAGAACTCAAGCAACCTTGTATTTTTTTAAAGTCTTCCCAATCATTCCACTGAGAACACAGGCTTGAATTTATATAAGAATTTTGGAGACATGCCTTTCTCTGATGAAAATAAAATGGAAATATAAGCAGGGAAAAGGCAGCTCTCTCTCTTGTAAGTGATGGAAAGTCAATTTGCATCATAATTACAACCAGGGCTGTGTAACATTACTTTTAGTTAAAGCAGTAAACTACTATAATAAAAACGTACCTGGGGAATATTTAGAGAAAGCACTAATGATTTCTTCCCTAGTGGTTAATAAATTCACTTCCAGATCAATTTGTTCATGATAGAAACTTGAGAGCATAAACAGTTACACAAGCTCTTAGAGTGTGTCTTTTTCAGTATAAATGATTTATTACAATGATTAGCAGCACAAACAATTTAAAATACAACTCTAATTAGTTTTTTGGAAGAAAGGGGAAAAAAAACCTTCCTGACTCTCTCTCCGCATTATGTTTTACTTTTCTAAGTGTGTACTTTTTAATTAAATCCAAATGTCACAATAAATTTAAAGTGTTTTATTACCACTCTGGCTAACTAAGCCATTCATGCAAACACCCATTATATTAAACCAGATGCAGGACTGAAAATGGTTGGGGAAAGAAAAAAAGGCAATCAGTTCTATATTTGACAAGAGACTGTACCAAAGGTTTAAATACCACAAGTTTTTTGGCAAGCATTTTCAATTGTACCCAGAGAAGCTGGTCAGCTAATTGTTGTTTAATACTGTTTCCAAGTCTGAAAGCATCAAACTCTGTTAAACTTTTCCATTTGGGGGTGGAGAAAAGACCCTTTGTGGAAGCTTATTGCAACTTACTGTAGAAATGCACAAGAAAGAGTGGCTTTTATATCTAATTCTGAAGTATTTTTTAAAAGAAAATATTTTGGAGCTCTAATGTAAGGCGGCTGGCCATGAGTCAATTTAAAATGCAAAGACATCTGGAAAATGCTCTTTTGAAACACTAAGTACCATGACATCTTAAGAACTTCTCAACGAAAGAGCACCACATTTTATAATGCAAGGTGGCTTTTTGGCTGCTGATTCCACTGACCTCCCTGAAAGGGTCATACATAGTCCATGTACATTTGGGGTATAGGCACCATGACAGGCAGTGGCTATAAGCTTGGGATAGCTGGTAGAAGCCAACCACATTTGGAGCTCTATACAACATACTCTTCAGCCAATATTTTCAAGAGGCTCAGTGCCCACAATGGGAAAGTTAAGGCAGGTTTTCAAAAGAGCTCAGCTCTCACTGTGGCACTAAAGTAAGTGGCCAGATTCTCAACATGAAGAGGGCTGAGCTCTTGAAAAAGCTGGCTATAGGTATCACGGAAACGGAACATTCCTGAGCATCTGATCCTTGTTTAAATTCCTATGTGAGAGCAAAGTTCTTTTGAAAGTCTGGAGAGTTCAGAGTATTTGGGGGGGAAAAAAATCTGGCTCTATATCACCACTAGCAAGAGGTTGATCTTGGACCCCAATCACCCATTTGACAGTTCATTGTGCTAATGCTGCAGCAGCATGGCCTACGAAGAGCAGATTTAACATAGCTCAAACAAAAGCCCCTATTAGAGAAAGCATCAACAATTATTAAAATGAGTTAAAGAAAATGGGCACTGCATAGATAAAGCTTTTGACCTTGCTTTGCAGCCCTCTTGAACACTTTAGCATCATCTATCTAAATTAAAAACAAAGAACCAAATTTTAAAATGGCACAAAAAGCCCATTTTAAAAAATGTGATTAAAAATAGGTCAGGGGTTGGAAATTAGTAATTACTACTACAATTAACCAAAATAAGAGAGAGACAGACAAATTGGGCATGTTACTTGCAGTTCATGTCAGAAAAGCAATGTGACTAGAACACAGAAGATAAAGCCTGCAAGTTGCAGAATCATTGGTATAACTAAACTCTGCCACAGAAACAGGTCTGCAGTTGCAAGTCTGCAGCTTTTGTTTCCACAGCGAGATCTGCTGATAGTTAGTATCTTCAGCTATTCCACTAAATTCTTTAACTGAGATTTGAATTCTTTGGTAACATATTTTGATTTTCCTCTAGTCTAACCCGTCAGTGTATCTCTGCCGTATTAGTACATTTGCCCTCAACCTCCTATTTTAATACCTAAAAAAAAAAAAAAAAAAAAAAAAAAAAAAAAAAAAAAAAAAGAAAGGCCAACTTCTGAATCTTTGTATTGAGAGGAGGTCATTTGCCAAAAATACCACCTGCTAGAGTCCATATTGTTTGAGTGTAAAAGCCTATTGAGAACTGCCAAGGACAGCATATAAAAGATTTCTAAAACAGATTACTTAACACTGGATAGAGACAGAAATACTCTGTATGCAACTAACATCTTTCAGATGGATTTCCCTTAAAAAAAATTTTTGCCCTCAAAAATCTAACAATTAACACTTTGTTCCCACTTCAAGCTCAAAATGGCTCTTTGTGAGCTTCCTTAGAGCAACTTTGAAAGAGCACGGTGGGAAAGAATAGACTGTCTACTGTTTTGAACTATAACTAAAAATGAACTATTCTCTAGATCTTTTATTGATGCTACCAGCTACCATAGGTTAGGTGGAGATCTAGGTTCAAATCCTGTTTAGGTCTCAGTTTATGCTCAGTTCATGGTTTTTTTTTTTATTCTACATGATTATTAGAGAGAAAATGAAATTTTGAGGGGTGAGGAAGCAGGAGTGAACTTTCCTAAAATCGGGGGGGGGGGGGGAATCCATCTGTTCCCCTTAAATTTGAAGAGTGTTAACGCCTTTGCCATAGTTATGAAAATTTGGCGATGCAACTCATAAGTATTATAGCAACTTATTTTTACTGGGACTCCTAAGGCAATGTATTGAATATTCTGAGCAGTTCTGATCACACAAAAAGAATATGGTTAAGAAAAAATGGCAGAGGGCAAGTCAAATGATACCAGAACTCAAGAACCACAGTTATTCAGAAAGAGTAGGAGACAAAGATTTGTATTCTTTGAAAGGCCAGGATCACCAGTGAGCCACAGAGAATTTAGAAAAGAATAGGGAGGATAGAGGCTACGAAGCAGCATATGGTCATCAGTTGCAGGAACATGAGGAAGCCAGCACAGCACTACAGAACTTTAATGTATTTTGCTGCCTAGGACAGCCATAGGGAAGGCTTAAAAGAGTTTTGTTCGGATGCGTGTGGAGCTCTCCATTAGTCCTTCCAGTCATACCTTCCCTTCCCACTCATCAAAACCTTTCTTTCAGCAGCGCTCCCTCCAGCAGAGACTACTCATGGCTCCCTTGCCAGCCAGCAAGGACCAGGGAGAACCAGTCAGCATGGCATCAAGCATGTTGGTCTGTGCCTTTAATGGGCTTTCCAATTGTGTTAAGTTAAGACACAACCTTTGAGTGTATTTCTAACTGTTCATCTCAGGGACTCCTTCCCCCCTCCCATCCTAAAGCAGAGACTTTTGCCTCTAAAGTGCTCCTAGTCCATGTCAACCAAGGGGTTAAGCATCTAATCCTTGGATGAAAGTGCCACAGAGCCGGCCAAAGTTTTTAGGCTACATCTATACTGTGAGCTAGGGGGTGTGATTCCTCTGCCCAGATACACACTAGCTCTCATTGAGCTAGTGAGAGTATAAACAGCAGTGTAGCCATGGTAGTGGCAGCAGATGACTTGGCTGTGCCAAGCATGGACCCAGCGGTTTGAGGTGGGTTTGTATTTGGCACAGCTAGGTCATGCCTCCACTGTGGCTAACTGTGCTCCTGTAGCTACACTGCTGTTTATACTCACACTAGCTTGATGAGAGCACAAGTCTATTTACACATGTAACACTTCTGCCCCTCTGAGCTGGCAGCAACAAGGGCCGGGTTCAGTATCCAGGGGTTCCGTTTCAGTAACACAATGCATAACCGGCTCGAGCCCCCACCCAGTGACCTGGGACACTTACATACCACACCCTCCTGGGCGCCTCTAGGAAGCAATACTTCCCCTCTC
>NC_133772.1:50377466-50418332 GCF_003597395.2 Chelonoidis abingdonii
TCGATTTCTGTCCACACTAACACTATTCTGATATAGTAATATTGATTTTAGTGTTACTCCTCTTGTTGGGGAGGAGTACAGAAATCGATTTAAAGAGCACTGTAGTGTGGACGGGTGCAGCGTTAAATCAATTTAACGCTGTTAAAATCGATTTAACGGCGTAGTGTAGACCAGGCCCAATTCGCTTCCCTTTTTTCAGCTGGTAACTGTAGGAAAAGAGGGTACAGCAGAACCACCTTTATAAGCACCATCCCAGTTAGAGTTATGTTTACATTACATTCTCATTTTCAATGATACTTCTCCACTACATTACACATCTCTGAGTTGCACTTTGAAGTATCATTGTTAACAGAGCATCCAGCACAATGCAGATTTCATTTGGTGCTCATGGTGTCCTTACATGGGCAGTCATTGTGGTAGGGAGCATTTTTTTCCCTTTGTGTTTGTAAAATGCCTAGCCCAATGGGATCCTGGTCCATGATTAGAGCTCCTTGGCAACCCAGATCATCCTCCATCATCTGTGCGCTAGGAAAACATTGTACAACGGAACACACAGTAGAGCATGGCCAAATTCCGTAACCAAGAAAAAACACTGGTCATATTTTCAAATGAAAGCCTGGTCAGAGTCATACAATTTATCGCGGGCTCTCAAAACCAATTCAAAACCGATTGGATGTGAACATCCACGTAGATTTGTACTAGTACCAATATGAGAATCACTTGAACTTAATAGTTCAGAAGCACTGTGATCCAGTGAACAGGGCACTGGCCTGGGACTCAGGAAACTAGGGTTCTATGCTCAGTTGTTTCTCCTCCAACCTTGTAAATCTTCATTTAAATTTTAAGTTTTTGGGAAAGGGGGTATCTGTGGTGTGCTAGGTGCTGTACATACACATTAGGGCCCCAATCTTAGTTCGGACCTCTAGGTGCTAAAGAGATACAAAATAACTGAATGACCATAGACCCTGTTTTTGCCATATAAAGTCCAAGTAATGTCTTTCCAAGAACAAAAAAAATATCCTGGATTTTCATTTAATCAAAACATTTTTTCCAATAGCTACAAAAATTTTGCTAAACATATTGCTACACTGGGAAGAATGCTCCTTGTAATACAGAACAAAAACAGTGAATTGAGCATGGACAGGGTGAAGTGAGTACAGACACTATCAAGGCTGCTCTTTTGTTCAAAGTGAATGTTAAATGACGACATTTCTTCAACCTTTCATAATAAATTCATTCTGACACTAAGTTGTCTCAAGTGCTCAAAATCACAAAATGCAACTTTAAGGTTGAGTTTTCAACCTTAACTCTCCCCTTTGTGCTTATGACTTACTATGGTATCTAAGTTTATCAGTTCCAATACAAACTCGTACGGTAAGTTCATGTACTGTCTTGGTTTGTTTAAGTCACAATAAGATCTATAAAACAAGCTCAGTTTGAACAAAGTTAGATGATTACATTTTAAGTGTATGAACATGTACTTTTAAATGGAAAAAAAAAGAGATGTTATTCTAAACCACTCTAGCTGTGAACTAATACAAGAGCAAATATCAGAGCAATATTATCTATTAAGCAAGTCAGCTTCTGAAGAGCTGATAGAAACTTAAAACAAGCAAAGTCTGAGAACTGTGCATTTTCATTTATTAGGCACCAGTAAAGTGACTTACAATGAGGATGGCCTTGTCTGGAATTTCCAATCTTGGGGGTGGGGAAGGGGACCAACACACAGGATGCACTGAGAAACTGTCACAGGTCTTGGGTGGCAGGCCAATCCTTGCCCACAGACAACCTGCCAACCTGAAACGTATTCTCACCAGCAACTGCACACCGTACCATAGTAACTCTACCTCAGGAACCAATCCATGCAACAAACCTCGATGCCAACTCTGCCCACATATCTACACCAAGCATACAGGACCTAACCAGATCAGCTATACCATCACTAGTTCATTCACTGCACATCCACCATGTAATAATGCATTCATATGCCAGCAATGCCCCTCTGCTATGTACATGTTGGCCAAACTGGACAGTCATATGGAAAAGGATCAATCAGGACCACAAATAGATATCAGGAATGGCAATACTCAAACTGTAGGAAGAGCACTTCAATCTCCCTGGCCACACTATAGCAGACCTTAAGGTGGCATGCCTGCAGCAAAATAAACTTCAGGCCCAGACTTCAAAGAGAACTGCTGAGCTTCAGTTCATCTGCAAATTTGCCATCCAGCTCTGGACTAAACACAAGCTGTGAATGGCTTGCCAATACAGAACCAGTTTTCATCCTCCCTTGGTTTCAGACCTCTACTGCTAGAACAGTGGCCCCATCCTCCCTGATTGAACACCCTCGTTATTTCTAGCTTGTTGTAGCATAATATACTACCCTGGAAATTTCACTACCTGCGCTAGAAGTGGGTATTCCCACGAAAGCTCACACTCCAAAACGTCTGTTAGTCTACAAGGTACCACAGGATTCTCTGCTGCTTTTACAGATCCAGACTAACACGGCTACCCCTCTGATACTTGAGAAACCTTGAGGACAGATTTAATAATTAATAATAAAGTTTTTATTATTATTTAAACCAAAATGTTGAGCTTCTTCCTCATGGGCAAACAACTAAGTCATTGCTAGGGACCTGAATGAGCCTTTGGAGCTGGCATGGAAATCTGGAACAAGGGCAGGGCATTCCAAGCAAGAGAGACAGGATGAAAGGAAGCACAAAATTGAAATGAGACTATAAAGATGACAAGAGTGACAGAGTTGGCATAAATTGTTCATGACATTGCAGTTTATTATACTGTATCATTAGATACGATAAACACAGACCACATGTCAGGCACAAGGGGCAGAATTGGAGTTCTATTTATTACACGGAAAATTGATTGTCAGCATGTTACAATAAAAATATACAATTGTTTTATTCCTGTAAATTCCTATGAGCATGGCAAGACAGATATTTTTCTTCCCCGGGGAAAGAGGTGGAAAGAGAACCTACTACTCTGAGGACTAGTAAGTGTAAAGTATATATCTTTCAAGCTCTGTAGGTAGAGGGGAAGTGAACTTCAGAATGAACTGCTCGGTCTGACTCAACACTCATTGCCATCAGTAGATTTTTAGACTCATTCGCATTTCCCTCCTCTCTGCCTAATCCACACACAGTTTGTGCTCTCTTGAAGTTGCTCAGAGTGCTGCATGAGTCAGTTATGCTCCTTAGCATGGGCCACATGTGGTTCATAGCTCTGGATGTGGTGGACCCATGTGCATTGCCTTGGCACAAGAATCTTCTGCGTGCTGCATGGTAACTCTGTTCAAAGGGAACAGAATCATATTTGGCACAATTTAAGCTGTGTAGTATGTTATAGCATTGCCTCTCTGGTTGCTCTAATTCAGAGCTTGTCAGCATTTCCAACACCTCCTACTCCAAAGCAGGGGTTGCTATAATGGTCATTAAAAAAACCTGTCTTGGGCTTTAGTCTGGCCTAAGGTCTCAGCCCACAATTTTTTCCTTCCCGTCCTCCCCTCATTCCCTTTAGGAATCTTCCCAGTGTGTTGAAATGGAGGAGGGAACTCAAACGCTAAGTTAACTTAAATGCATAAAACACGCAGAGTTTAAATTTGTCCACTGCTCTCTGTTGGGCAGCACTTGGATACCAAGAGGACAGACACCTATAAATCCTCAAGGCAGATCGTGCCTAGGTGTTAAGGCAATACACTGTTAAAGACCCCTGTAATATCTAGTAAAAAAAAATTTTTTCAAATCTCAGCTTTGCTTTGAAATTCTGGTCTAGATTTACTGTTGGTGCAACCACACTTACCATAAAGATGAACTGGCCTATTAGCAAGACCCTCAGAGTCACCACCGGTATTTTGGTGCTAGTGCATTTTTCCTGCTTTCTTCAAACAGTTAAAGCACAAGACTCTGGGCTCAGCAGGAATGTAAAAGGAAATACAGGAAGAAGTGTTCCCTCAGGAGCATATTTAATCTTAGCTTAGCCAATTTTTTTCTCTCTTTCTTGTGGAACTTCAACTTTTCCTGCCATGTAGCTGAAGCTTTGGTGCAAACACTGGCAGCATGAGAGTTCTTCAGGTCCGACAGCGGCGCAGTCGACCCCAATGGAAGTATGAATGCAATCAGGAGACCAGAGCGCTCCATATGGCAGTGCTTGTTTTAAGGTTATTTAAACAACAGTAAATGGAAACATGGCACAGCAAGCCCCAAAGCCTCAGGCAGGATAACATTATAATCCACCGTAACTCATGTGCTAATTGTAAGTGGATGACTACTGGAGTTTGAAGTTTGAGTAATGTTCAAGGCAGCAGGTTTGCCTACACTAAAAGTTTAGGGCTTTTACCATCATCAGTCGCTAAAAGGGCAATGGTTATTTTGGGTAGTACCCACTACACCTGAACTAGTTCTTCCCTGGAGCTAGTGTCTAGCACTATCATCACTCACATTCAAACCTAGAAGTAAAAACCACCCATGTTAGGTAAACTTTGGACCCAGACCTGCTGAAGAGCAGCTGCACCAGTCAATGGTAATGTTTTCTGCAGTCTACGTGTGCATGAGGTCATATTGATTATGTTTCCCTTCCACCGCACCTGAACTATTTAATGCATATTTCTGATACCGGTCATGAGTGACCATATTCATTCAGCTTTTCAATGAAACTAAATGGAGTTCAGACACGCTATGGTATAAAGTTACTTACTGCCATCCGACAGCAGTCCAATGAACGCTGTACATACACAGTAGCGTTTGAATTAGTGTTAAGTTAATTCTTAATAGCTGAAACTGTGACAGCGTGCTGACCCTTTCATGTCAACCAGGAGCATGCAATCTTTGCAGAAGATCCTCAGGCCTTTAATCAGATTCTCAGTGGGTCTTAAAGGGATACTACAACATCAGTTTGTAAACATCTCTCTAGTGGAAACAAAAACTACTTTTGAGCTAGCCAATTACTCAATCCCAGAAGATGTATTATACAGTCATAATGGAATGAACTGTGGAAGGAAATTACATTTTAAAGCAGGTGGTGGCAACCTCAAACCTTGACTCAGATATTTGCAGGCAGGATTATATCCCCTAAAATAGATCAGGCTTATAGAAATGTACGTTGTAAAATGCCTTTCATGTCATCTAGACCCTTCACCTGGATGGCTCACTCCAACATGTAATGTGTCATGCAAAATTGTGTGCACATTAAAAATGGTGCCTATAATCAGTTCAAGCACATTTGTGAAAAGCACGTGAGATATTTCAAGATCAACAGACCTTACTCCTTGTAGCGACCTGTGATGTCAGATACCATTTTATCACATCATTGCAAATTCAGCAGGAGAGGGCAGAGTAGACCAGTTCTGTTAACAGATGCATTATAAACTGGGCTTGGGGAAAGGAAAATGTTAAGGAACAGGGGACGAAGCAGGGAAGGAAAGAAGAAGAGTGTTAGTGAGTTGAAACCCAAGTCTTAGCCTATTAGGCACTAACATTAAACAGTCACTTGCTGCATTACTTTAAAATTTCATTTTAGCATTCAAAGCCATTGCAATCTGCTGTGGAGAGCTAGAATTACAAACTTTAAAAAAATCAGTTATTTTGTCTGGAACTGTTATAGACTAATGTGTAACAGACATCACTGGATGGTTCATAATGGCTCCAAGGGCCATTATAACCTCAAGGGTCAAGACCTACTTGAAGGCTTTAGAGGTTGTGGATCACTGACCCTAAATAGACCACTGCAGGCAACACTTGCACAGCAAGTTACTGCCAAAAGGCTGTGAAGTTTTCTGTGAAAGATGGCTGCTTATGCATTGTAACACTTGGACTACTATAAATAGGAGTTCAGGCCTACAGAAATAGTTTGCAATACTACTGTAGTGTAATTCAGTTATCAAGTAAATTTTACTAACTGTCATTTAGAAAGAATCAAAAAAAAGTTATTTTTCTCCTGTTCTGCCTCCCTTTTTATTTTTCAAAGAGTTCAAAAGGGCCAAATGAAGGGATTAGCAAAATTAAATACGAAAGGAAAAGGTATCCTCAAGCAAGAAGCTTATGTGCAGACTTTCTATCCCAAGTGAATTTTCATGAAGCGAGGAGTTTTATATGGAAACACTGACAGAGCCTCGTATGTTGTGGCATAAATTCCCCCATTAGAACAGCTAAACCAGTCAGCACTCTTAGGATTGTTTCTCAGTCTTGTGAGAAGGATAAAAATTAAGAGCCACAAAGCAAATTATGTCCTGGTCTGCCCAGTTATTTGCCCTTCAAAACCCTTTAATGGAAACTTTTCAGACGTGAGGAAGAACTTTACCTTTCAGTAGCAAGGGTGGGAAAACTGCTTTTTAAGCACAAAGTGAAACTGTTAATAAGTTAAAGACTAAAACAGAATACACAGTTAGACTTAAGTTTTAAACACGTGTATCTTAAAATGAGATAGTAGATGTTCATTTCCTCATCCCCTCATTCCCAAGCTGAGGGTCTACTCCTCTTGCAAGAGATGACAACCTGAAACTCCAAAAGGAGAAGCAGCTCAGCTCTAAGAGGTCATCTCTTAAAAGAAGAAACAGACCCATACTCAGCTCGATAGATAAAATATTTATTATTAAGATATACTTATAGGGCTGCACCTGTTTCTATTAGTGATTTTCAGAGCTTGCCATTTACTATATTATACATAATTGCAGATTACTGTTAAAAATAAAGTTTAGCTTTCAAAAACTGTCTTAGGTATTTGATTAAAGGGGGATGGTTGAGAAATAGTAAATGGGTTTTCAAAACACAAAGCAGATGGGTATCTTAGCTACTATGGAACCCCAGCATAGCCACAGCTAGTTCCAGTTGTAAATGTATATAAATCTCCTCAGAATTTAATTGGTAAGAATACTCCTATGTACACTGCAGATTTTTCTTTTAAAAAAAGAAAACACATGCAAGGTGGAAGCACCATTACACAATATTAAAATGTCAGAGGTTTAAGCTTTGCGCTGGTTTAGGCATTAGTTACCAACAACCACTGATGGCAGACATAAAGCCTCCGTTAAATTATTAAGCATAAAACAGCAGACTGTAATATTTTGCTAAACCAAAGTGCAGACACAGACAAAGACGTCATTTCAATATTTGAAACCAGCAAGTTTAATTTAAAATAAGAGCAAACCAATAAGCTCAGAAAATAGCAGTGAGAGAGGAAAATTACACTGCTAGAGAAAAAAAAAGGGGAAGGGACTTAAGAAAAGTAATCTCCAAGTGGAAATTAGAAATCAACCCCTAGAAACAGAACAACACAAAAGAAATATTACTGTCCACTTTCTAAATCAATATAACACTGCTACACGACAGAATTACCATGGTAACAAGTAAAACGAATAAAGCAATTCTTATTATTTCAAAATAAAATCACAGCCTGAAGCCCAGCTTTTATTACAACTGCTGATAGATCGCTGGCTTGTATTTATCTGAAATATTGCTTTCCAATCAGCTATTTCATGAATGTACAAGTTTCACTGAGCAGCCCACTTAAACAGTGCAAGTTTAAAAAACTGAACAGGCTAGCCAATGAATTGTTTTTACCCATTTTTAAAGGCGGTTGTTACATTTTTGCTTAATCCAAATTAGAGAGAGATAAGGAAACAAAAGTTAGTGCTTGTTTAACTTAACCTCTGTAAATTCCAGCCCTTTGATTCCCAGGACTCCAAAGCTCAGAGGAGTACAACATACCCTAAGTGTTCTAGTAATCTCAAGGACAACGAGACTATTATTGATTTTAGTTTTGCATAGGGAAGGTTACACATCTGTTCTCTATGAAGAATAAATCAGAGAAAACACCAACTCAAGAAAAAGTTACTCAAGGATGTTTTGACTTGCCCTACTGGACATGTAGAGACTTAAACCACAGTTTGTACCAGTGCAGGAAAATGCATTAAGGGTAGGATACTAGTCTGTACTACACATTGAGGCCAAGCTAAATGCAAAGTTCAGTTAAGTTCCCTCATGTCTCCAATGCTTGTACTCCTTGCACTAATGTACTTAAAAGGTGGCAAGCCAGCGGGTTACCTTCTGCTCCCTCCCCATCAGCTGTTCAAAAGAGCATTGATCAGGAACTGAAAGCGACAATCCTCTTAAAAACAGCAATGCTTTTTCCTCCTTGCTCTTTTAGCAGAACAAACTCTTCCAGCTAGCTGAATATGCAGAGGCATTAAACAAGGCAGGGGCTATGCTGATTGTGACCTTGTGATAGTTTTACTTTGATAACTAAGGCACTAATGGTCAAGAACTTTTAGGCCCCCTATCTACAAACAAAATGATTTGGGGGAGCTGCCTTAGGATTCCCCATGGCTTTCTAAGATGGTCATAACAGTTCTTCTGTCTGCAAAAGCAAGAACCAGCATGTTAGAGTGTTGCACCCCAACTGTGGCAAAAAGAACAATGTGCTGGCAGAGATTTTTCTCTTTGCTGAAAGGAGGGCTTTTATCATCAGTTGGATCTAACGTCTATGGATATGTCTACACTGCACACTAAGCTGAGGTACTGACTCAGGTTTGAGCCTAACCTCCCCTTCCATCTATACACAAACCAGCCTGACTCAGGTCAGCAAGCCCACAGGACCGGGTCCTAGGGAGTGGGTCAGAGACAGAGTTCCTCTGCAATTCAGGGCCGAGCCCTGTAATTTTGCAGTGCGGACACAATTTGGGCCGCAAAGCCAAGCCGAAAGGTTTGCATAGTGCAGTATGGACTCATTATCATGGCAGCGAGACCTAGGTCCAGCAACTGTAAGCCCGGGTTTAGAATACAGTGTCGACATATCCTATTAGGCCACAGAAAGCAAACTGAGGAGCACCTTCAGATGCTACTCAGCAGTCAGACCAGAGAAAGGGGCAGTCAGCATGAAGCTGCACGACCCTCACCAGATCCCATGAGTGTTGTGACAGTGGTTATTCCTTTCCTGCCTGGGCTAGTAAGGTTCTTCCACTCTTTCATTGAGTGCCACTGGGGGTGGCATGGAGTGGCATCTGGCCAGTGAGTGAGAGAGTGCAGCCAGCACTGCTCCCACTTCCCACCTCTGTTCAGCTCACAAGAGTATCGGGTCAAAAGCCTGCACTCTCCCCAACCAACGCCAGAGATGCTGTCTGAGCAACCCACACTCAACTGAGCAGGGGAGACAAGGGCGGTGCAAAGCGAGATCAGACCACCCAAGTTAGGAACAAGTTAGCACAGGCACTCTAGTAGCATTTGTAAATCCAACTCCCTTTCTCTGGGCTTCGGCAAGTCACCAAACCTCGGTACGGCCTGGTTTTACAACTGTAAAATGGGTCTAACACATAGCATATTGGAGGAATTATTTAATATTCTTAAAGTGTTTTGAAGAAGAAAAGCACTAGGGATATGCGAAGTATCCTAACTGGAAGATGAGAATCAATGGAAAAAAAGAGTGGTAAGGCACCTAGTAGGTTCTTTTATAGTAAAATATTGAAGTGTCCTTACAGCTTTCCCTCCCACAATCCTGTCTCAAAGTCAAGAAGAACTCTGAGGCTTGCTAATACTGTGATACAGCAGTAACACTGCTCATTTTAAAACAAACTGCAGCAATACTAACCTTAGTATAGAAGAAGTGCACATGGCATTTAAACCATAATGTGCCCCTATAATCATTCGAACTATTGCAACTGGGTTTCAAAAGCAGTGGTGGAAACAATATATGCTTAATTGGAATATGGACTGCTAAGAGGTCACACTCAAATATCCTGTTTTATAGAGTGTCTGGCTGTATTTTAGAACATTTTTCTAGCGCGTAAGCCAGCTGAGGTCTCAATCATGTACAGATTAGAGAAAGGACAGGAGACTGGGAGGAAAAAAAAAAAGAGTCCTATTCTGTCTGACTCACTGAAATAGGACACTCTAAACTGCACTTAAAGTGTTTCTTTAAACGAAAATGGCTAAAGTAGTAGGATGTAGAAAAACAGAACCAGTAAGTACAGAGGTGGTTAGAGAGTTTTTATTCAAATAAAATCTTGTCTCGGGAGATGGAAAGAGAATCTTGAAATATGGAAATTTGAATTTACATGCGTTAAAAGCATCAGTGTGACACTTCTTTGGAAAAAACCCACCTTCGTTACTAAACATGATAAAGCAGCAACTGAATGTTTGCTTTGATCCCAGCGCATAAAGGGTGAAGCTTTTAGGCAAGGAGCGGCAGGTGATCTCAGCTCTTCTGCAAGTCCTAATGCTCCTAAAAGCCACTCTTCCAGTTTCTGTAATTGGGCATCAGTAGTTAATGTAGTATTGACTGCATTACATGCTCCTGTGCATCCTCTCACTAATGCCAATTGCATCACCTTGTACATTTACCATATTGCTTAGCCAATAGCTGTTAAAAGCAATCCAAATCATGAATCATATAGGAAACTTTTAGCAAGACACGACATCCAAAGGAGACAATTTACAGTTGAGTTAATCTGGGTACATTAGTGAGACATGGATTCAGGAAGACAGACCAATTTATGTTACTTTAGTTTTACCCTTTATTGCTTTGTATAGGCAAATGAATGGAAGGGCATGGAGTAAAAACAGATATAAAGGAGTCCTTCCAAAAACAGAGCTCTAGTCTCTGCAGACAGGTCAAAGGGTTTGAGATGTCTAGTACAGCCTTTCATATCCATAGCAGGGTACCTACAGAAGTCATTTTCCACAAAGGAGAATAAAAATGAATATATTATGGATTCAGAAGAATGTTAAATATCCTCAGGTATAAACATTAGGCAGAAACTGAGTTGCCAAGATCACCTAAAGCACATCAGACCCAGCCTATCCATGGAGACATCTAGTAAGTGGCTTCAATATCTACAATGCCATCACAGGCCCACACAGCAATCTTTATGTGTGTTTCCAAATAGTTTTGTGCACAGAGTAAGTTCCTTGAGGTGGGGACTGTAATTTTGTAGGCAGTGGATAAAATAGTCCTGAGTGGGCTAGCTTCTCGAAACTACTTCAGACAATACACTGGTAAAAATAAATAAAAGCAATACATTCATCTCAACTTGTTAGCGGGATTTGATCATCTGGAGACTACTCGTCACTTCTGAAGGCGAATGCATGGTCTAAATATGAAAAGATGTTGAATTGGATTAATCAGCTAAAAGGTAGACCCAAATCTAGAAATAAACTGGTAAACCTCAAACATCTTTTTGTTCTACGTTTGTGCACCACCTAGCACAAGGGGGTCTGGGCAAAAAATACATAAAATAATATAAAGGCACACATTTTACAGTACAATCTCTAACGAGGCACTTGATAGAAATTACTGGTAGTCCTTTATTTCTCAGGTTTAAGCAGTACTATTTTGCTTTTCTTATAAAGTATGATAGTGTCAGAAAAAGGAGAGACTGGATAGCAGGGTGATGCTGAAGCCAAAGAAATACCCTTTAGAATAAGGCATTAATAATTTGTAAAGGGGGGGAGAGGAAGGAATGAAGGGAAAACAACTGTGTGCCTGTCAAAAGTATTACAAAAAAGAGAACACACACTTGTATGTTTAAATAATCCAAAATATTGGAACTCTGGTGCTCTAAACCCCATTTAGGAAAAGATCACAATTCTCCTTTGAAAAGCTTCCAGGCGTCCCTTTGAAAGGGTTGCACGTGAAGGGAAAGTGCCAAAACAAAACATTTTCACTAGCAGATCAATTTAAACAGCTGTGGTAAAGCAGCAGCCACTGGCACCATCATTAACAATTTAAAGCATGGCTGCTTTTGTCTTCCTTCCCAGTTACAGTCTCATTATGCTTTTTTATTTATTAGAAATACAGTCCTCTGGAATACATTTCTATCTCATATCCATAATGAACCACCTAGCAGCATCTCTGGCCTTGACCCAAATATACGTTTATATTAGTGAGGGAGTTTTTTATTGTTTAGTTTTGGTTCAAGTTCTCTTCACTCATGAATAACCCTAGATGTTTCTTTTAGAAAAAAAGAGTAGAACTGTTAAAACCAGTAGTTGTATCAACCAAGTATTCCCCTAGTTTTGTAAACACATATGTGGGAATTTGATCAGTGAGTGCAAAATTTTGAACACTGCAGTAGAAAATATACAAATGGTCATTTAAACAAAAAATGTAAATTCATTCACCACTACCTGTGATCCTCTTTGATGCCCACTCTGAGATAATACAATTAATAATAATAAATATATTTACATAAGCAGACAACTTCCTTCTGCTACAAATGTTCTAGCAAAACAAAACAAACAAAATCAGTGTGTCAGAGCCCTGGCCATGGCCCAGAACTTCACTGTGCTAGATGCTGTACAAACAGAACAAAAAGACAGACAGTCTCTGCCCCAAAGACCATACCATCTATTTGTGACGCAGTAGGCAACAAACAATCTGGAAAACTCTATTGCCTTGGGAGAGGGGTGGTCATCCTGTCAGGGAACAGGAAAATAACCCACACAGCGGAGAACTATCAAAATAGCTGCTGTGGATTGTTCACAAACCATCTACAGGCTGAAATATGCTAATCTAATAATAAATAAGATAAAAAATAGATAAGTCTCTCTACGCGCCCCCAAAATTATTGGAGAATAAGTGCTACAGTCACTGAAAAAGTCACTCTCTGTGGACAGTTCACCCACATTACTGGAGTTGCGGGCAGTGATTTTTATACTGTTTAAAACTTCACAATACTCTACTCTAAACTAGGACAATTCAGCACAATTTTAAAAACACATAGCCCCATTAGTGTTTTACACTTCAGCAGTTAGCAATATCTGCAATGTATATTCTATTCTTAGAATACCATGCTTAATGTTTTTTGATACCATTACTATGATTTGGATGGATTTCAAATATTTTGTTTGCCATGAACGTTCATATTCTTAACCTAAGATAAAATGGTTTAAAGATGCACTTAACACTGGTGCTGCCAGCATATTTTCCTTTCGCAGATGTTCAGTTACTTCTGATGAAAGCCTAATGTTGTTATAAGCTTAATTATTTGACCTAGGTTAAACAAAAAAACTTTGTAAATGTCTGTTTCCTATTCAAACAGTGAAATGTGTTTCTAAAGGTGAACTCCAAAAACCTAAAAAAAGCCTCCCAAGTGGAATCAATTAATCCTCCAACCATGATAACTTCTTAATCATTTAAAAACAGATGTTTCAGACTGTGCTGTGACCCTTTATCACCAAATCTAATGGATTACTTTATTAATAATGCACTGTTCGTACAAGGACTTTTTTTTGGTGAAGATTCTATACTTTGATGACTCTTAGAGATGCTACAGCAAACAGATAAAATACACAGCTTTCATGAATACCACATTCAAATTGAACACCAACCCACAGGCAGCGCAACAGATTTTAATCTTACTAACTGTTGAGCAGCCTTCTTATTGCATTTAAATCCAAAATTAAACCTAAATAATTTCCATGATTCAGTCTCTTCTTTTATCCCTCCCTCCCAAACCCACCTCCAAAAGTTGAAAAAAGTGTTTCCTAATTGTTTTAAACATGTAATATGCCTAGAAGACAACTGCAACATAGCGGCAGCACATTGGAACTTAAAAACATTGAGGCTTTAAAGAAGGAGTCCAGCCTCAATACCATATCCCTGCAGACTACAAAACTACCTTGATTGTACAACACAGTGTATAGATCTCCATAAAATACAACTCACTGCTATTAGAAATGTTAACTTCCGCATTTCCTTTAGGGATGGGCAAAACCAGTTTCATTCAACTAAGAACTCATCTAAAATGTTCAGCCTGACCCCTTTGGCAATATTGAAGAGATAGGGATAATATTTTAGAGTCATCTTTTAAGTCAAGTACCCCAGGAATGACTGCTCTAAATGCGCATTCCCACAAGATTTGAAGCAGCTAAGCTTTAGGGTAGAGGTTCTCAACCTTTTCTTTCTGAGCTTCCACTTCCAGCTATACCACCAATTTCACACTTCCTGTACCAGGTACAATCTCAAACATTTCCCTTTTGTGACTCTAAACAGAATCCGCAGCAATTACACTTATGCAGTAGGTTGCATGATTGGCTCCAACTATATACATTTCCTTAATCGGTTGGGTTATATAACCAGTTCCCAGCAACAGAAGTTTTTCATTCTTTGAATAAGGTGACTTCTAGGAGGACCGTGCAGGAAGCCTGACAGGTCTTGGAGAATGTTCTCAGCAAAAGCAGAGGGAAAAAGAAACAGCTTTCAGAATAAAATAGTTTTCCTGATTTCTAATAAAGTTCCATATTCAGTGTTAGAAGAAAATGACACTCTGCCCTTGCCAGGTGTCATCTATTTTCTCCATTACTCCTCGTTTCGCTCTGCAGCACGTCTCTGATCAATTTGCCATTTCCTTTTTTAAAATCAGCAATGTACACGTGGTCTTGGAAAGATTATATTTTTACTGGTAAATGTTGATTTCACCATACAAACAAATACTACTGAAAAAATATTTCCATTTGATAATACCCCAAGATGACAGATAGGCAAAGTAAGAAAAAATGAACTCAGTACGATTTCAAGATATTTGTATGTTTTGACGTGCTGTTGACAATTTGTGTTTTAATGTTTATAAAATTTTAAGTTTTTTGAAATCAGTATCTGCTGCCATTCAATAATTGCTGTATAACTGTGACACCCCCCATAATTTTGTAGAACTGAAAAACTAAAAAATGTTTATGAACAAACATCTATAATATCTGTTGATTTAAAAAAAAATCACACACACAGCCCCGCCCCAAATTCTGACAAACAGCCACTGGATATTTTTTCTTCCAGAGGTAGCACTATTTCATGTTTAGGCTTGTGTTCATTCTATAACTACCTTATTAGAGGTCTATAATGATCTTGTAAATGGTTCTATATATTGAGTAAAATGTCCCATCTTGATTTGCTAGATTTGCACGTGGCATCTAACATTCATTTATAAGACGAATGCACGGACCCTGATCTTATGGCTGGAGTCGTATCTCGCTGATCATTCTTGTCACTGGGTTTGTGGTTGGAAGATGGGAAAAAATATCTTTGTTCTCCTGACTTACCATGACACAGGATTCTGTTTGGACCCATCGCTTTTATTCACACTTTATAACCACCTAGCAATCAACATTGATGGTATTTAACCCATCTTTATCTAGATCTAGTCCTTCTTCCTTTTTCTCCAAGTGGCTTTGCCTTCATTTACCATGTTGCATAAGTGATACTTTTAAGTGGATAAGTGAGAACCTCCTGCTATTAAATACAGATGAGAGAAATGCCGTTTTGTGGCCCTATTTCATTAAGTCCTGTATTTTAAGGTTAATTCTCCCCGTATTACTCCTTCCCCCACAGCCCAATGCAGGCAAGTGTTTGATTATTACCTGCTCTTTCAACTCACATCAAATCAGTTAATACAAATCCATTTGCTAAACAACCTTTCAGAAAGGCATGGATTAACCGTATAGAAGACTGCAGCCCTGGAGCATACACTGGTTCTCTCCAAGTTAAATTATTCCAACCATCTTCCAATCAGCTTGTTTTTTTTTTTCCTGGTGCCTCAATATTCCCTCCTTTTTCAGAAGTCTCCATTGTTTACCACTAGAGCAGCTGATCTTGTTTCAGATATTCATTTCCTCCAATATTCATTTCCCTAAATACTTCATACTGATGTGCAGCTTGTTTTTGCAAACTCACACCCATGTCCGTCCTTGGTACCCATATTTTGGGGTCACCCTCTAAATATCAAGTCTTCATCCAAGATGCCCATAACATTTGCTGGAACTCTCCCACCTGGTATTCATATTACCTATTCTTTTGCCACATTTAATTGATTCAGGTTCTATTTTTAACTCGCAAGATCCATGTTTGTATGCACTGTTGGCCGTACCAGCTTTGAGATATAAACACATTCTAATCAGTGCCTTCCTACATGTGAAGAGGGCAGTAACAAGTTGTTCAATAAGCTGGGTCTAAGACACTGAGTAGTTAACAGCACAAGTTAGGTGAAAAAAAAAGTTGCATTTTTTGTAATAAAAGAATTATGATTTCTATTAGTGTGCTTCATGCCATACATACTACTAACTAGGCTGCACTTCACTGTTAGCAAAGATTACAGCTGGAATAAGCAGCAATATTTTCCTAATTGCTATTACAAACACTGAATTTTTGTTTTGCTTTGAGTGTTATTCACGCATTACACTTGAAAATGTGATCTCTACATGATGCATTTTTGCTTTTACGCAGGTAGCAGCACTTCCTCAAACTGAAGAATTTAATTTTGGCTGTTCTGCTCTGTTCATATTGTTCCATCATCAGATAATAATTCTGAGTGCAAGCATGAACTGCAAAGGAGGATTTTAAAATGTGAGAGAAACGGTTTTTGTTTAAAAAAAGCAGTACACAACTTGTGACCCAATAGGAAATAAGGTCAGCCAGCCAAATATGTCTTATTCAGAGGAAGATTACAGAGTAGCCTTATGCTTCTAATAAAATAAACTCACTAGATTCAACTTACACAGCCAAAAAAGCAACAGAACACCTTTGAGAGCTGAGCTTCTTCAGAGCCTTTGAAATCCAGAGACCTCATTTGTTTTTTCAGCATAAGCAATATGCAACCACTTAATATTTCTTTTAGCCACCGTAGAGTCATCTGCAAAGTTGCTGGAGAAGATTTGTAACAGATGCTTCTTATCTACTTCATTTTCTAAGCTCTAATAAGTCGACATGGAAACCAATCAGACAACTCAATAGAAATCGAAATTTCTATCTTCTAGGTCAGGTTATTTGGAAATTTCAGGAAGCCAAACTGACTGCTACCGTATTGGTAAGACTGGTTATGCATTCCAGACATGAAATTTGTAAATAAGACACCATGACTGTCAATTCAGAGTTAAGACTTTATGAATTTCATAGAACTGAGGAGAATGGCAATAAGAGAGTCGATTTATTTATTTATTTATTTTAAATAAAGAGGAAAAGTCTAGGTGGGAAAAAAAAATCTATCCAAATTTTATTCACCACAACCTGCAGGTCAATCCAAGGTTAGGCAATGTACGTGCCACTCCATAAAACTAGACTAAGATTCTCTGAACTTGCAAATAAGTTGGAGCGCACTGATCGTGTAAAATATATTATATCTACTGATGATGGTCCTCCAGATACCTGAAAAGAGTCCACTATAAGCAAAGCTACATGTCTGATATAATATTTGAGCAGAATTCTTATGGTTTTTTAAATGCTGGAAAACCTCAATGTAGCAATTATGAAACCTACTGGTTAGAAACCACCAGATGTGGGTTACTTTTTAATATCCAGGCTCTTCCTATTCCAAGTATTTCCCACTACACAAAATTCATTTTAATACTAGAAGACAGCATAGGAGTAAATTCTCCCCTTTCAGCCTGGTATTTGAATTACTTAGTTTTAAGTATATTAGTGTTATGTGATTAGCATCAATTTTGACAGGGGAAAACAATTCTTTTGCTAAGAACTGAGACATCTAATATAGCAATATTGCTATTATTGGGTGTCAAAACGTTTAAATTCACAGGGTTCCAGGCATACTAAACATCCTTCCAAATTTTTCTCCAGTCTATAAATCCATGGAAATTCAGTACCTCCATTCTGCCTCTACATGACACCAGTGTCTAACTTTTCAGTTGTTACAGATCTTTTCACATGCACGGATATGCTAAAAGCTACCAGAATCCATACTATCCAGCAGCATATACTGGCGGACACAGCAGCATATACTGGCGGACACAGCACAATCAAGTTATCCATTTAGAAAATGAATATAAAAGAACGAGTGTTCACATCTATCTAAAGGTCAGAATAGCCTTTTTAAAAGAAAATGGCAATCCCCAATATTTAGCTTTGCCATTAACATTACGGTAGCACCCCTAAAATGTTTTTCACACAGGTCACAAAGCAACGTTTGTTTTCTCATCAGAAAAAAACTTGTGGTCAGACTTACCATATTCATCCTAGAAACTACCTGTGAGAGAGCAGTTAAGTTGCTCGCCCAAGGGCAAATGGCATTCACATGAGGAAGACACAGGTTCCCTGACTCCTAGTCTCATGCTTTAACTACTAGGTAACAGTGCCTCAGCGTAATCTTTGACTCTTCCCTAGATTGCTGCACTGCTCCTTCCTTCATAAGGACAGCTAGCTTTAAACATAATAGAAGCACACGCCAGCACCCAAACTTAAAAACAGTCACTCTCTCCTTCAGCTTCATTCATTAAGTTACCTTCCTACAGTAGCACCACCTCTTCCATTTAGAGAATAAATTCTCACAATAAACCAATGATTCTTTGCCAGACCAGTTTAGCAGGCCTATTAGCTTATTGTCATTATGTTTATAGCTATAAAAAAAGAGCAGTAAGATATATTAAACATGTAAATTTAAAAAAGATGTGGGAAAGGAAGCCTCAAAATTAGATGCAAAAATAAAAGCTACTAAAATAAACAAGCTAAGATGGGCAAAATAGAGTCATGTTATCATTTGCTGGGAAGAAAAATCCAAAAAATAAACTGTTTAAGCCACATATCCTTCAGCAAACAGAGCCTGAAGTAAACACTTCTGGGCTAGCTGACTTGTCAGCAAAGTCAGGGGAAAACTAAGATAAAGAGTGAATTTCCCCTGTTATTGGCACAGGGGAAAAAAAAAAAAAAATCAAAGAGTGAAGGCAGAACACCCAAACATGCACACTGTACGTAGTGGTCAGAGCCATTTACTTACATGTAACCCCATACGGCATACACTGTGTACAAGCTTAAGGAATCTTAGCCCACCTACCGTCCTCCTTGTCCAGCACCATCATCTCAGGGATCAAGAGGAGTCCCGGTGCAGATGCTGTGTCTCCAGCAGCCTTCACTCAGGGAAGAAGAGAACTAGTCTCTGGGAACACAGATGAGCCACAGCACAGCTGATCGTCCTTTAGCAGCCAGTGAGCTCTAATTACCCAGTTGTCCAGCTTTTAACCTAGACTCAGTTAGAATTACATTCAGAAATGAAGCACTTTGCAGATACAAAAGCAGTCTCACCTACTTTTGTACCTCAGAATTGCAAGGAACTAAAACTGCAATTTAGGAAAAAAGAGGGATTGGAGCTGTTTCTTTGGTTCTCACCTTCTAAATGGCTCAATTTGCACAGTATAATCTGTGTTAATGTAATTGCATTTGATAGCTCATAACCCTGGCTGTTGCAACTACACAGCTTTCAACCCTTACAAAGTGTTTTCCCTTGGATTTAAGATTAATCTAAAATCTCAAATTATATTCAGAGAGATGGGAATACATCTAAGACCAGCTACTGCTGCCTCTGTCTCTCAATTGATGCGCTTTGCCCACTTGCTCCTCAATAAACACACGCATTTCCCAGAGACCCCCTCTTGCTCTTCTGTCAGGATTTAATGGTGAATTTAAGCCTTTCTAGCTCAGCAGCACCACCTGCAGTACAGTATCTGTACATTTAGTTTTACTAGCTACTGAGTATCTTTAGTGTTTCAAACATTACTAACTTTGCCTCTTTTTCATGCTGTTCGTTATCACCCATCAATTTTCACACACAATATACTCTTTCAATATTTATCTTTATGTACTGCATCTTACACAACTGTGTTTTACTTTTGCCTCTCTCTAGATAGAGATCTGTCTCCAAAGCATTCCCTCCCGTCTTCCCTGCTTTGCTCATTTAAAACTTGAAGTGTCATTTGAAACTGTCCTGTAGCTTCTAATGGGTTAGAGACTCTCCCTTTCCCTACTAAAACCTAAAATTCCCTGCATAGGTTCTAAGACCATAGCCTGCCACACTGCCTTCTTCCATTATTAACTCTATTTCGCAGATGTGTCACAGTTTAGAGCTTGATGTAACACTTCTCAAAGCTCATTTTGACTTTGTTTTTCCATGCACACTTAGGAAATTTCTAAAATACACTTTGTGAATTTCAGTACTTCATGCAACATTTCAAATAGTACAACAATTTCTACAAATTGAGTGCAATATTAATCTTTGCCCATTTGATCAGAGAGGTTGTTGCAGTTAATTCTACTAACACTGGAATATAAACCAACACGCTTGGGGAAGGGCAATCTTCCATCTTCCTCAGATGAGTAGGCCTTGCTCTCACAAGCAGCCCATTGTCTTCAATCGTATCAAACAAGAATACCAAGCCTGATCTACAAATTCAGACATGGGGTTTTTTTTAATCCCAGAAAACATTTTATTCTTATTTTAATGATATTTCTCCCTCCCCTTTACAACTGATACAACGGTACTCTTTTAAAACATGATAGCAGGCTCAAGTTATATATCCTTAATACCTATTTTTAATTAGAATCCTTATCCTCAGCTCAAATGGCTTTTTCCTTCCCCCTTCATTTTCAATACTTAATCCTAACAGTCCTTAAACATATTTGATGTTAAATATATCACTTTGCATAGAATCATTTTCATCCAGTACTGAAAACTTCTATTCTTCTCCTAATATAGTTTGCAAGGATTGAAATTGTATTTTAGAGTGCAACAGCTAAGTGATCATTTATTTTAGCTACTGTAAATTAAAAAGGAAGGGGACTGCAGGCCAAAGATGTGGTAACTATTGCTTGCTAGCGTTTGTTCAAAAAATGTTTAACTAGAAATTCCTACTTTTCTCTTAATCTAGCATAGGTAAATACTGTAATATTTCCTCCAATGTATTGCTAACCTTTATTAGAAAACATATTCCAGTGGTTTTTGGATCACACCACCTTACTTGACACTTTTTTTCTACCCCAAAGCTTCTGTTTTGGGGCAATACTTTTTTCCATCTTTGTAAAGAGTATATTTAAAGTAGTTATTTTGGTAATTACATGATGTTTAAGCTTCTTGTCTACATTAAATAGCTGCTATGTATTACTGTTGCCCTTTTTTTTGGTAAATATACCTACAGACTGATTATGTAGCTGTCAAAATATTATGCATTAGCATGTAGCGCTGTACCAGTATCCACTTTATTCCTGCATTACTTCTACACATCCAGTCACTTGGCTTCCCTATTGCAAACTAATAATTCTTGCATTAAACATTCCTCACACACTCACTTATTTCAGACACCAGTAAAAGATATATATACACACACACACACACACACACACATCTCCTATAACCCTTAAAACACTTTACTAGTAATTTAACGCAATCAGCTACAATTAAACCAATCATTGGAACTGGTCATGATATTTGAGATCTGCTTACTGATGGATCTTCTTTTTAGAAGAAGTTCTGCTCTCCACTGTCAAAGCATTAGCAGTAATTATAGATTTGAGGAATATCTATAATAATCCTGAGCTATGTAATTATCGTATTGGACACTGGGTTAGTTTGTTTGTGCAAGTCAAAACGAAAGAGACCTAGAGGGCCAAATTCGGCTGTGCCTAACACACCAGAATTGCACAGGTGCAAGTCTACAGATTCTGGCTCAGAATGATGTTGTTTAACTTCAGCTCTGAAGATTCATTTTGGAAAAATACTTGCATAAGTTTTCATTTTTAAATATTTCCTAGTATTACACTGTATTCTATCAGTCAGGTTATATTGTGTCACTTCAAACATATGAACCGATACTACCTTACAGACATAACTTGACATAGTGCCGCAATACCTCAAGTCAGGAACCCGACAATTTTTGTGTACTCTCCCCCTTTACTCACAATGATATTTGCAGAGCCCTAAGGAAAGTAGTATTGTTTTTCTGTTGCCCATATTGACACCAAGAAGCGTTTGCATCAAGGCAGCTTTCCACTTACTAGGCAGCAAACTGATTATTAGACCCTGTGTGATGGTGACGGTGTCACCCTAAGGCTTGCATACTGCCCTGAAGCCTTCATTGCAACACATACTCTGAGGCTGGGTGAGCAACATCCTCCAAAACAACAATACGGCTGGACAACTAGCTCTCAGGGATGCAACTTCTGTCTAAGAGGATGTGAGCTCTCTGCAATGCCCCAAGACTGCTGGAGGAATGAGGGACTTAAACAATTCCTGATTTCCCACATGGATGCATGCAGCATTCATTGAACTATCACAGTGCCTTCTTATGCAGAAGAGCTAGCTTTTTAAGATTAAAAATGACCCTACAAAGAAAGAAAAAAGTGAATTGGGTATCTGTGATCTGCAACTTTGTTTTTTAACCTTCTAAAAATCCTAAACAAAACGAAAACAAAGAACAGACCTGTCCGCAGAAGGAGACCTGCTTGCATTAATAGAACAGACCCATTTTCACTAACAAGGTCTTTTAAGACAAGCAACTGGTATAGCTAGTGATCGCCTCCATTTTAGTCCATTTATAACCTGTGCAGATCCAGCATCCTTTTTAACATTCACACCTGATCAGGCAACTGGAGCTCCATCCAAGTCAGGCAGAAAGAGAAAGGAAAGCATAAAATAACCTCCTCATAAAATAGTTTCCTCTCTTAATCTTGCCTTCTGTCCCTAATTCCTCTGACACTTAACAGGCATAATTTCTCCTCTAGCATAACTACACTATCAACAGTTTTGAAGATTCACAGACATTACTCCAGTTTGTTACTCTGATCGCCACATCAGGGATTTCTTACTATTCTTCTTTTTAAGTACATCTCATTCTGATTTCCTCCTTACTTTCACCACCATCCCCAGTATTTCCTTTTATATCGCCGTTCAGGAGAGCTCCTGGAATGAGGGCTGTTGAGAACTGTCTGGATAATCAATGGTTCTAGTTTCACTTCCTTACATCACCATCATTCCAGCCCTGAGCTCCTTATGTTTAACGAGTCCGTCTGCAATACTTGAAAGAACCCAAATACCTCCATTAGCAAACCCTCTTTAGATCTCAGTCTTTCCTCACAGCTCACCTGCTTCCCTTACTTCTGCAGCAGAGGTAGCATCCTGCTGTTAACCCGTGAATCAGATTTAAACAGATATGAGTTGGTAGGCACCCTTTGGCAAAAAGTTAAGGGAGATTAAGACGTTGCGTAGTTTAATTATTATTACTGGAGGACTTTCATGCTGAAAGTAAAAAGGCAACCTTATTACCTCTAGTAAAACAAAATTTGCACTGTAACAACTTAAGTTTCAGGCATCGCCCATTGTAGCTTACCCACAAAAATGAAATCTGATGGAAATATAAACCCTATCGCACATAAGCACTACCAGAAAAGAATTAACCTTGCTTAACTGTACTGACTATTAGTTAGCCCCATGTATCATGGTGTGTGGAGGAACAGATGAAAGAGAGGTTTATTTTTCTTTTTTCTGAACATTTCATACCTTTTACTTAACATTTAGATCAAGTTCTCTCCCCTTTACTTCCCCCCCACACACACTTGACTTTTACACACCCCATTACTAACACTGCATCAGTTTACTTCAGAGGACTCTGACAAACTAGAATACTATAAAGGCCTCTAAGTCCGCAATTTAATTTGGCATTCAGCTCCCTCCCCGCACACCCTTCTGAGCCCCAGTGTGCATTTAACCTTCTAGCTGTTAGAGATTTGACCCCCTCCCACACAGGTGGAGCACACAAGCAGGCATATGATTTTTCCTCATTCCCCAACTGATTCCATTAAGGTGTGTGTCAAGCAGGCTCTCACCTTGCAGAGGCAGATACTCCAAAATTGAGAGGGAAAGGACACTTCCCACTGTCTCTTATTCTAGTAGTCACCCTTCCAAATTAACCCCCCCCACATCCACCAGAGAAGTTTTATGGTAATTTATATAGGCACATAACATATAGCATTCACTGCAACACTACCAAAGTGAGGTTTTGCAGTTTGCAATGTAACTGAAGCTGGCATGATAGTGACAAGCTAATTTCACCTGACCTCATGGCCAGTGACACAGTTATATGCACCAAGATGTCATGCAGTTCTGAACTGGCAAGAGGACTTTGATCATGATGACCAACAGCATATTCCCTTGTCTGTGTCCTCAAAAGACAGTTATCTCTGTAACACTCCTATTCCCGTACATAAGATTACTGGCATAGCTTGGTGGGAGATGAAAGGGTGGGAAAGTGGTATCAATAGATGAAGGAGATCAATTAAAAATATCAATGTTGTGTTACTGCAGTTTTCCCCAATAAGGACTTGGAGGAAAGGACCATTTTCTGAGCTGCATGGACTTCTTCCCCAGGCGTTGCCTATGCCAATGAAGAGCGTACAAGATTACCCTCGCCTTGACCCAGTAGCCACCTATGTGCTCATCCCTAAGGCAGAGGCCACTATTTGAAAACACAGCTGTACAGAAAAAGGACAGCAAAATACTGCCAGAATCAGTGGTGTCCAAGCATATATACGTTCGTTTCTGACAGGCAATCATACTGACAATTAAACAGTCTTTTCAATTATGGAGAAAATGACACTAGAATAGAATGATTTTAAAAGAATAAAAAAGTCAATATGATGAACTCTTACGGGGAACACTGGAAGAAGCAATTGCCATTCATAACAGCAGGTGATCATGCTTTCAGTACTCACTGGTGCTTTGTAAAGATTGGGGTGGGGGATTCAAATACCTCAGTAGGATAAGCCTAGCAAGAGAGTTTGTAAGTGTGTTGTTACATCAAGCCTGTAAGGATTGTTTTCAGCTCAGCAAAAACCATTACCCCAGCACTCTGCAGCAAATAACTCTGGACTGCCAAATTTGACAGCTAAGACTGCAGACTAGTGGATGATAGAGGTCCCTCTCCATTTGCCAGGCTCCAAATTACAAAAACCACTTCCAACAGCACCTTATTTCTCGCTGTCTATGCTTCGTCGGGATGCAGGAGGCTATTCTGGAGAGTTACCACCAGTCTCTCTTTTCTCCTCAGCACTTCTTAATAGTTTACACGCAAGAATTCGTTTCCCTTTAAATTAGCTTACACAGCCTGTAAATCCTACCTCCAACCCTGCCTCCCTCCCTGCTCCCAAGTGAGTCCAAATGAATCTCTAGCAAGTCTTGACAATAAGCACATGGTTGATCTAAACTTGCATGCAGTCAGCTCTCATTTCCACATACACACACCCCCTTTCCTTCCCAGCCTCATTTAAAAAGTAAATCCTTCTCCACAATAAGCCAAGGCGCCTTTGTGAAGCAGTTTAGCAAAGCTGTGAGCTCTTAGTCATTAATAACAGGTTTAGAGCCGTAAAGGGGGAGGGAGCTGGGGAGGGGAGGGAGGAATAGACAAGAGGGTAAACACGACAATAGGAGATAACAGACAGTGGACAGGCTGGGAGAATAGAAAATACTGAAAACTAATGGATTTAGAGAGGCAGGAAACCTAATCCAGGCCCGAAAAATCTAGTGACGAGAACATTCCGTTTGCTAATAAGAGCAAAAAATAACGTGAGTGGGGAAGAAACCGGTTCTTATTAAAGGAGAGTTGGGGGAAGTAAATATCCGACAAATGCGATGGAGTTTAGCGAGGCAGTCATCCAAGCCCTCCCTTAGACACCCCTCCATACACACACGAGCCAGCAGGCTCCGATTTGTACAGTAACGGTGACATGCACTTGCAGAAATGCCCCTGCTCCCCACACACACACACACACAGCAGCTGTCTCCCTCCTCCTGCAGCTCGCGCTGCCTATCCGGCCGCAGCCACGGGAGAGGACAGGCGCCGGGCGAGCGCGCTCTGGCGTGATCTCGGCTTCCTACCTACCGTCCTCCTTGTCCAGCACCATTGTCCCGGGGGGCGCAGGCAGCAGCTGCGTCCGCCGCTCAGTCTCTGGCGTCCTCTCTCCCTCCAGCCGCTGCCTCTGCTCCTTCGCTCCAGGGAAGGGAAAGGGACGGGGGACCGGAGAGTGTTTGCAAAGCGCTGCCGAGCGAAAAATGCACCCGGATCGTCCTCCCTGTTTTTCTCCCCCTAGCTAGCTACAGTTGCACGACTTTTAACCTAGATTGCACCGAGCTAGAATTACATGCAGCAGCAGCACTGAAGAGCTTTGCTAGTGCAAAAGCAATCTGCCCCTTCTCTCCCCTCCAACTCAAATGCCAGTTCAGAAATAATAATAATTTTAAAAGGCTAAGGGAGGCAAAATCGAGGGCCGGTTCTCCAGCGCCTTCCCAACGAGCACAGTCAAAAATTTTGTTTTAATGAAATTGCAGGTGATAGCTCATAACCCCCCTCTTTTGCTGTCGCTACTGCAGAGCTTTCCAGGCTTCCAAAGTGCTTGTCTCTTTATTTCACTCTAAATCTAAAATTATATTCAGAGGTAGGGGGAGGAAAAATGCAAGCCTATCGCTGAACGCAAAAGCACTTGCTGCCTGCCTCTCTCTCCCCTCTCAATTTATGTGCTTTGCACTCTCTCTTGCTGCTGAATAAATGGACACATTTCCCAGGGACCCTCAGATTCCCCTGTTAATTAAATCAATTCATTATGCTCAGATCTGATTAGCAGCCCCTTCCCCCCCTCTTTGAATCAATTATTCAATACACAAACATAATTGCCTGTGCCAGAGGTGTCTAAGTATTAGCTTATTTAACTCCAAGGACACTAATTACCCCTAGGGCAAGGGAACTTTTCTCATTAATTCTGACAAAGCACAGTTAAAGAGAGTGTGTGTATATACGTGTGTGAGAGAGAAAATGCGGCAGTGTATAGCCAAGGAAAGGAGGCATTGCTTTAACACACGTGTTACTGTATAAATAAGCTAATTTTCTTTCTACCTCTTACATTACATTCTTCCCCGCATCTCCCCCTTGCTAAACTTTTTTTAAAGTAAAACGCAAGAACTGCGTTGCAATGAATGTAGGTGGCTTTGCTGGCTTGAAAAGTGTTTGCAGCTACACACAAAAAAGGTGTAAAGGGTTGATGTGGGGAGCACAATAGAATTTGCAGATAGTTTTGTTTACCAACGCAGAAAACGGTGTGGCAGTCAGTGTTCTGTATTTTAAAAAGCTGTGAAAGGAATAGTCCTATGAAAGCAGCAGATAAGATGGCAAAATATGGCATGTACTGGTAACAGTTCTGAATTGTTTACAATCTGAATTAATATCAATGCCACTATTAATGTACTTGCTTCCAACGTTTACCATAATGGGCTTGATTTTCATTAGCTGAAACTGAAACTCCGAAAGGGACTAGGCAGGACTAACACAAACTGAAATCAACAATCATTACACTGGCATTTAGAGACCCAGGAGTTGTGGCTTGCAGGTTACCCAAATTTTAATTCCATGTGAACTTCCATTAAAAAAAGTATTAACTGATTCCCCCCAAATCGGCTTTTACTTTCTAAAGACTCCTATTGTTAGTGTCCTCAATTTGCACAGGGGCATTGAAGATTTTCTTTTTGTTTCTTCAGGCAATGCCTGAGCTGACTCATTACTCCATTTACCTATCTACACTTATCAGGAAACTAATATTAGTTCTGCTCATATACTAGGTTTTATTTAATTTTTTCCCCCAGTCTTGCCTTTTTAAAAAAACTTTTGTTGGTTTCTATTGGTGGGACACAGACAATTTTTGGTATATCTGGAATGCCAAAAGATTTGTCTCCTCAGATTTCCTCCCATTTCCCAATTGCACAGCATCACATTTACCCATGTTACGACTGCCGTGACTAAAGTCGCTCATTTGGCAATTCTAGGGCATTATCTTTAAAGCACACCTTGTACATATCAAATAAAGTCAAGGTGAAAAACTGGTAAGTTTGTTGCCAAGCAAGCTTAACTGAAGTGTACCCATTACTTGCAAGCATAAATACAACTTGGAACATAATGTTGTGTTCCATTAGTGCAGTACATTTTTCTCTGAGTATAACGATAAAAAAGCCTACAACTTTGTAACACAACAAACCCTGCTAATTTTCTGGTCTTTAATTTCCAGTGTATGGCATATACTGCACCCACAGGAACTTGACCTGTCTAACTCAATGAATCTTTTTGGAAAGAACACAGCACAGCTCAAGAAATCCCAAACCTGGAGAAACCTATAGCATTCACACACATCTAAAATATGTTAAATTTTAAGGCCCCAATTGCACTTTCACTGTAATCAATGGGAGTTTTCACTGCAATGGCAGAAGAATCAAGACCTTAGAATGCAGCAATTCTATTTTATTCTGAGCTTGTTATGGAGATGCTAGAGTTTTGTCTAAGGATGCTCTTAATAAAGAGGCATTTGTTTGGATACGCTAAGCTGAAGGACACCATGGAGGATGCAAAGGGAGAAGCGGCGAGGAACTGAGTAAAGGGTCTAAACTGTGAAATGAATATTGATTTTGGTATCGCCTCTCTAGAAGTGATGTTCACAGTTGAATTCAGAAAGATTGTGGTCACTGGGGATGAGAAAGAGAAGAAGAGGCAACAGACAAATTGAAATGGGGTCACACAACCAAAGCCAAACAACTATAAAACATAAACCGTTAAATAATTTTCCATGCAAACATTTTGAAGTTTAAATGTTATGCACTGATCCCTGCCTTTACATTTATGTGGGCTCTGAGGTGTGCAGGTTTAATAAAGATGGTAGGATTAACCCCAATGTAAAAGTCTTTTTACAATACAGTGGACCATTGTCCGGGGTGCGCCTTTTGCAATTAAATATATTCAGACAATCCATTCAGAAAAGGAAGCATTTGAATACTTATCTGAATCTCTGGAGTCTAAAACTACTATACTGGGAATGTCATGAGAATGGCCTTCCTTAAGAATTTTCCCATATGATCATTAATTATTATTAATAATTATTATTGCAGTAGCCCCAGTTTACCAGGTGCTATATAAATGCACAGTTAGAGAGAGTTCCTGTCCAAAGAATTTTCATTCTAAATAGATAGAACAGACAAAGAGTGGGAGGGGAAACATGCCCAGAGAAGTGCAAGTGACTTGCCCAAGGGCACACTACAGGTCAGTGGAAGAGCTGGGAATAGGAACCAGGTTTCCTCACTCTCAGTCCAGTGCTGTGGCACTAGACCGTATTGCCTGCTTGCTCAAAACAGGACTAGACATGGTTAAAATGCCATTCAAGGCTTTTGAGTATGCACTATTGTTAATATCATAGTAGCACCTAAAGGCCCCAGCCAGGATTGGGGCCCCATTGTGGTACAAGCTACTCAAAAACACATGTAACAGTCCCTTCAGTGAAGAGCTTGCAGTGTAAACAGACAAAAGAGAGAAAGAGTGCAAGGGAAAAGCAGTACAGAAAGGAGCAGTGACTTGCCCAGGATCATGCACCAGCTGGGTGGAAAGCCAGGAGTACAGCCCAGATTTCCTGAGTCCCAAATCGATTCCCTGTGTATTAGATCACACATTGCCTTTTCTTTTTCGGTCTGGTCACAAGTAGGAGAAAATGAAATGCCTCGTAAAAATGATGGAGAATAGTAGATGAAGATTTCCTGGAGGGTAAAGACAGAGAACTTGTGTTGTATCCCAGCCAGGGGTGAATTGGACCGAAAGACCTCCACAAGTTATCCTATGCTTGAATGAGATGGGGATCCAGTGAAGGAAAAAAGTATACAATCATGCAATTAACCATCATATCATAATGCATACTCAAAGTGGCAGAATTAGGGTTTCAATAGTCATATTCATTTTGGCATTTGCTAACGTTTGAGTGCCTGAGTTGGCAACATTACATGGTGGTGTTTTAACTTTTTTTTAATTTAATTTCCTAAGTTTCAGATGCATAGCACAGACTCCTACCACTCTGAGTTACATTTAACAGATTATTTCTGAAGCAGCATTGCTGAGTGAATGAGACTTGCATCTGCTATATTAGAGACCCAGGTTTTATTCCTAAGTATCTTCGGGCTTGTCTACATGTATAGCATTACAGTGGCACAGCTGTAGTGCTTAGTGAAGACACTACCTGTGACAATGGGAGAGCTTCTCCCATCAGCGTAGGCACTCCTCCACCTCCCTGAGAACTGATAGCTATGTTGATGGGAGAAGCCCTGCTGTTGACATAACCCTGTCTACACCAAGAGTTTGGTCAGCTCAGGAGTGACGTAGTTATACTGACATAAATTTATAATGTAGACGAGGGCTTAGAAATGACCTTGTGCAACCTTTCAGTGACTATTTCTATAAAATGGGGTTTGTGTGTGAAGCTTTTCTCGAAAATAGAGGCCACAAAGTGCACAAAATTAACACCCATCAGTAGCAGAGAGACTCACAGCAAAGTGCACCTTTCCCTACGTCAAAGAATATTTAGTGAGTGTAAACAGGAGGGAACCACTTTGTCTGATTGTCTGGAGGTTCATGAGGACCTGATGCATGTGAAATGCAAATGAAGTCTTCAGAAAATTAACAAGGAAACCTCACTAGTTCTACTCCACGTGTGTAAAAATTGCTTTCCCAGGGAGTTCTAACTCAGAAAAATCTAGATGGATTTTCATGGGGCCAGCAAAAGTAGTAGCTACTAGAACAGCTACAAAAACAGCCAAGAGGGTTTTCAATCTTGGTAAAATTAGCTATTTTTTCAGAAGCTGCTTCCTTGAATATAGTTGAATCGTTTTAGATCAAAACTGGAAAATAATGACAATACCTACTCACGGCAGAGACCAAAAATATAAAAAAATCAACACAAATAGTTGAAGTTTTCCAAAGTTCTAAGAAATCAAAAATTGGGGATTTTATGGGAAGTGCTAAGCAATCCTGGGATGGTGGTTGCTACTACTACTCCTAATAAAGGAATATTTTACAGAATATTTTTGCATCCTTTTTTCCACAAATAAAAATATTAATCAAGGCCATTAATTTCAGAAGGGCTGCTTGAGGGCGCAAGAATTCACCCATTTGGAGCCAATTGCAGAATCAGGGCCTTCATTTCTTTCTTACCTCCATTCCTGTACTGTACCATGGTGGTTTTTGGGAGGTCAGGTAAGGAATTGTTTTTTTGCTGTTTTGTATTCTTCAGTGTCTGGCTTCTTTTAGTTTAATTTTACTGTTTAATACCAGGGCTTTGAGTCTGTGCTCCGGCTCTGCTCTAGCTACAGGCAAAAACCTGCAGCTCCATTGCTCCGGAGCTGCTCCGCGCTCCAGCGCCCTGTTTAGTACTTTAACATAAAAGGTTGTGTTTGTAGATATATTTATGCAGGTGAAATATACTTTCCAACTTAGGACCTGATCTTGCAAACACTTGTGCCTGTAAGTCACTTCGCGCACGCGAACAGTCACAATGAATTCAGCATTAGGGCACAAGTGGCAGATCCTCCGTTGGGGCAGAGTGCCATAGCTCTTTGCAATATAAACACTAACTGTCCCAGATAGGGACAGGGTCCCAGATGCACTGGCACTGGTTACAACATACAATAATAACAGAATTTAAGGTGCTAAGTAGGGCTGGTCAAAAATTTTCCAACAGAACATTTTCCCATTAGAAAATACCTATTAATCAAAAGAGAAATGTTTTGCAGAAATGTGTCACTTTTAACAAAATTTCATTGAGACAAAATCAGAATGGAATGGTCCAATAAGATGAAAGAACATGTAGGATGGGATGTTTCCATTTCCATTTTCAAAGGTCTTTTCATTTCCTTTTTTAATAAAATTATATTTTTAATCAGAACTTTAAAAATATTTTTATATTATGAAATCAGAATATATATTTTTAACCAGAATGAAATGTTTCAATTGACTTGAAATTTTTTTATTTTGTTTTGTGAGAAATTTCATGAGGGTTTTTTTTTTAATTTCATTGATTTGGAACAGAAAAAATATCAAAACTGCAGAATTTCTCATGAAATAGAAAATCTGGTTCCCACCCAGCAGCTCTAGAACTAAATTAGCTGCAAGACGATTCCTCTCATATTAGTGCCCACTTTGGAGTTTTTGCACCTTACTCTAAAGTATCTGGCTAATGTCAGACTTGGCTGATGTAATATTGCAATTCTATGATCCTACATGGATGACTTTTTGTAGCTCTTACAATAATTGTTCAAGTTCATACAAAGTATGGCCCTGATCCAGGACAGCACTTAGGCTCACGCTTAAGTCCTACTGGCGCATAGCACATGCGTATGTCCTGAACAGAACTGCTTTCTGAATCAGATCCAGATTTCTTTGCTTACACTAAGATCTACTGTACTTGAATGTCTATGTGTTGTAAAAATTATGTATCACTAGGTTTTGATTCTTGAAATAAAAATTAAATATTTTTGTTGAATGCAGACTTTTTCAATTAAAATTATCTCTGTGTTAAAAATAGAGCCTTCCCTCTGATACTGAGAGAATAAAAACTGAAGGATAGCTCATAAAAGGACAGCCTCTAGAGAATGTGAGTTCTCTACCCTTGTAATATAAGGCTGACACTTTACCCATTAGGCTACACAATCTATGGTGACCTTCTAGGGGAATTTACAGGTATTATATTAGCAACAGGATTCCTTGGCCGCTGTTCTCTGGGCAGCAGAGACACAAAGTTACAAGGGAAAATAATTGTTTTAAAAATGAAGTAAGAGATCTAGAATTCAAAATCTGCTCCCTACTTTATAACCATATCCATGTAATTTATCATGGGGCAGGTTTTGCCTCCCATGCAAGTGTTTAGAGTCCCAGATACACTGGAATCCATATTGTTTCTCTGTGCTGGAGAAACAGGAAATCAAGAGGCTGTCCGCTAGGGTGCGTATAAACCACCCTGCACACTATCAATGGCTGGGCGTGGATAAGGGGAGTAGGGTTGGATATAACGCTGCACAGATTCATCCAACATCCTCTTCCCCCCAATAAAGTTGGGAAGAAAGGAGGTTCTAGGACCGCAGAGCCTGAGGCTGAAGTTAGTGGCTTCAGAGCAGGCTAGGAGCAGGATTTTGAGCTAAGCAAGGTTAGACTGGCCAGGTTGCTATGTTACAAATATGGAATATAGTTGACATGCCTCCTCTCCAGTGAAGATCTCCCTTCCCCTCCCCTCCACTCAAAACCTCTTTGTAGTTAGTCAATTATCCCACCTGCTTCTTTGCCTGTCCGGTATATTTTTATTTTGACTGTCATGTCACAATTAAAATTTGTCCCCAGTCCAGGAAAAGTACAGGCCATTCAACTAATTAGGTATTTTTAAACATCCCAAGCTCTCTGAGCAAGTTCAACCACTAGGGCATCTTCAGATGAAAGAAAGTGAGGAGCTGCTACGTTCTAGATACATGTCACCCTTAATTGGGCAACTACTGAAATTGCTTTAACACGTCATGCAAGAGTGATCAGGCCTAGTACTGCCAGCCTCAAACATTCAGTAGTCACAAATCTAGATGATAATCATGAGCTCGGCTTGAAAATCATGAGATTTTAATAAGTAATCCATTTGGATTCTTTTTATTTGTGTTCTAGTTTTTGATCTTTAACGGTTTATGTTAAGTTTTTTTCTGAAATCATGAGAGCTAGATATTTGTTTTTAATGACCGCTGGGATTCTTCATTAATACTATGCCTGTAAGAACTGGAGCTTGGAGGAAAACACCAAATATCACAAGACTCACAATAAAACTGGAGGAGTTAGCAGGCTTGTACTAACCAAAACAAACCCACCAATAGAATCGTATGGTCACAGTGGCGGCTCAGACTGGCCCAGTACACAGTGATATGGGTGTTATCTCATTCTCCAGCATCTCAGCTTTCATTTTTTAAAAGTCAATCTTTCACTGTTAAGGTTGAAAGAAAACCTCAAACCTGTGAGCTGAGAAATTGAATGCAGAGAAGTGTCTGTATGAGTCTGCAGAGAACCTGATGGGAGGGATGGTCAAAAATTTTTGGTCAACACTTTTTTTTTCCAATGGAAAATTGATTTTTCTGTGAAAACTTTTGCTTAATTGGAAGTATTGACCTTCCTAGATTTTTTTTAAATGTATAGGAAAACAGAAAATGTTTCAGCTGAAAACTGAATATTTTAATTTTTGTTGGAATTCTTTGGTTTTTTTCCCCCTCACAAAAAATTTAAATCGTCCGCTGAAAATTCTCAGTGAGAATATCACCAAATTTTCTGATCAGCTCTACAGAAGCTCCGAGAAGCATAATCTGTCCCAGCCATCTCAGTGAGGTGTTAGCTGAGATGCTCAGTGATGACTCCTTAAATTGGAAAGGAAAAGGAGCATCACAAATGTGACCTTTCATGTTGGTGCCACAAGCGGTTGGTGTTTGGGAGATACCACCACTTGCTCCTTCACTTCCTATCTATCTGTCAAGAAGGAACCAAACTCCAGGAGCCTAACAGAGCCCATTACTACATTCAATCACCACTTAAGGGGAGCCGAGGTCAAAGATCTCAGAAAGCATGGAATGTCGTATTTTGAGTGTCTGCACCATCTACTGTAAGCAGCATCTCATTCTGATAACTCACATGAGTGAAACTTGGAAGAAGATCAGCACCCTATTTTTCTTAAGATGATGCCTGTTAATAATAGTACTCCACTGAGGTATGTGACATCAACTGAGCTTTTTCTAACCTGGCTTGAGTCACTACCACGATTCTCAATTAAGTGTACGGAATTAAATATTTAAGTTTGATTTAATCAGAAAATTAGCTGGAAGAAACTGACCCTTTTCCAATTTAACTCTACTTTAGGGAAGGAAAAAGGGGGTCAAAATAGCCAAGAATACCCAAGATTACCTCATGTGTCCCATACATTCCACCAGAGAGAAGATCAGATGTGAAGTTGCTGACACAATATTATAGCAAATACATATGTTAGTATAAGCACACATTCATCAAGGAATAATACATCATTCCAAACAAAAGATAAAGGTATTATCCATAGTACATACCACGGATGTATCGACTCTGCCCAACATATCAACTGTCCCAATCCCCACTCCCTTTTCTCCATCCAAAGGGTTTCAGCCATATATTACCCATCCTAGCACATACCTTCCCTAACAAGCTCCCATCAAGCAGAAGCAGAAATATTTAGATGTGCTTCCCCAATCTCATGCTGTCCCTCCCAACTAAATTGAAACCAGAAGAATATTCTGTAGGTCCCTGTTCAAAACACTGGCCCAGATTCTAAACTGCATCCACGCTGAGCATGGTGCAACTCAGGAGACCAAGTGGCTTTATGTTGCCCTTTGTGGCATTCGAGATTCTGGCAGATGCTGGCTCTGATTTACAATCCCCAGAGTCTGCTCTGGTTTACATCTGTCTGCCTCAGTCTCCAATGAGGTGTTGCAGCAGCACAGAATAGCTGTAATACACTCTATGGCCACACCCCTTCCTCTACTGACATGACCCAACACTGGGTCTGCAACAAGCCACTGTTTCACTGGCCTTGTACTACCCAGGGAAGCCTACTAAATCAGCTGGAAATCCAGCTGGCCAATTTGTCCCCTACTCACTCTGCTGGTGTACAAGGGCAGCACTTAACCTAGAATTGTGGCTACCAGGTCCCTCCAGTTTCATACAAACCAGAGAGACTAACCATGCTCACTCTACTCAATGGTATCTTTGACATCAAGGCTTGTTACATGCTTCACTCAGTGAATAGGGGGCAACATTTTACCAGATCAGTAACATTGGCTGCAACTGAAAAATAGCTGGTGTAATGCAAAATGGTTCAACACACACTTATTCTACACCCAGATAATTTACCCTCTAGTATCTAGCCTGGGTTTCAGAGAACAAGCACCTCATCACTGTGTCCATAGCAGAGTGGATTGTAACTCTCCCTCCTCTCATGAATAGTTCCGACTTTTCTATATGAACAATCGCAAAGCCATCCATGTTGCTTCTGTTCCTTTTTGGTACCGTCCATTGAAAAGAGCTGACAATGTCATGTTTCAGAGCCAGTTTGGAGTGAGGGTAGTGAGGTAGATAAGCAGGGCAGTAAGGCACCATACTGCCATGCCACTGGGGATATTTTTTTGTTTGTATTTTTGCTTGGGTGCCCTGTGATGGGGTGACAAAAACAGTTCCCACCCTGGCTGGCAAGATGCTTAAGGCCATTCCTTCACAGTTTCGATAAAGTATTTCTAGAGTCGTAGAAACCTGAGAGATGTAAAGACTTAGAAGACCACTAATTCCATTTCTGTGGAAATCAGTGATGGAGACATTGACTGAACTGAACAGTAATCAGACCATGCCAGTCTAACCAGCTATATTCTTCTGGTCCATCAGTGAATGGTCAAGGTATGGTCAAGGAATGCAAGTACCTTGTGCCCTAAGACAAAAAAATAGCTTTGAATAAGATTCTTGGGCCTGCCACAGTTTCTTCAAGAAGGTGAAAAACTTGCTCATCCTAGAGGCTCAGAATATTATAAAGGTAGCTAAAAAGTTCTAGCATATACCCATCAGAGCAGAGACGGCTGCCCTGTTAACAGGGTGAAAGGCATTAGAGATTGGTAAATCTGAGAGTATTTGTGTTTTAGATGATCAGTGGTTCAGATCCAGCTCTCAGATCCAGCTTATCTGAGACTTCCTCCCTCTTTCACTCTTCAACCAAAATTCAGGGTTGGGGGAGTTTGGAAAATTATTCTGGCTCATTTCTGTCATCTCATCCTTCCACTTGTTTTCTAAATCAGTGAGGTCACTTCAGTCAATCCCCTTTTCTCATTATTTTGTGGTAATTAAGATCAATTTAGACACTTGTACTACTAGTTTCTAGCAGTCAGATCTCCAGAGTGAGTGGCAGGGCTCTCACTGAAGAAGACTATTATAGATAGAACACGATGAATCAGGTAGTCCACCCACACCCAGGCTTGGCATTCTTTAGAGTAAGGGGCCTCATTTGGTCAGGTTCTTAGATGAACATTCCCAATCATTTTTTAATTTACATTTTTGTATAGCATTCAGAGGGCATAATGAGGATCATGGATAAAAAACGAAGCAATACATTAAATAAGTAAGCCTTTGGCTACGCCCTTGGCACCTAGCATTGCAACCGTGGCGAAAAGTGACAACTGTGAAGTTACTATCAAACACAGCTTCCCTCTAACATGCTTTGGAGGTAGTTAGACCTGTAAGAAGAGCATGAAGAGCAGAGTTTAGATAGCCTGGTAATAACTACATCTGTTTTAAATAGATTTATTGCTTTTTTTTTTTTTTTTTTTGGCTAGGGCTACCATGCCAAGCATGGAGTCAAGTTATCACTTAAAAAGGTTGAGCTACAACTCTGATGTATTTTTCAACAGAGTGAACAGCCGAGCCTTTTTAAAAAACCATAAACTAGTTAGAACACAGAACTTAAACTCATGCTGTTTGATGCTTTAAGTGTGGATTTACACTACAACACCCTTGCAAGTTATCTATAATGCCTCATATTGCTAGTATATCAAATTTGCATAAATACACTTCAAATATATATAGATCAATAGATATAAATGTTCATTTAAAAGGTGAATATCAAAAGTGCATTAAGCACAGAGCTCTTACACATCCTCTAATTAATTCAAATAATCACACATTGCTGTATTAAATTAAACATTATATGCATAAAATATAGCTTACCATCAACTCTAAGCACTAAAACACTGCTAAGGGAGGACTGTTGCTGCCAAAAAGGCAGTAGGAGAGCAAAAGAACTCTACTGAAATGTAGCTATAACCTCTATTGCCATGGAATGACTAATAATAATGTATATATTATTTTTAAACAGTATTTTTGAACAACTTTCTCCTCTTTGTCTGGTACTCCAATTCCAGCCTGTAATACTGTAACTTTGCAAGCTAAGCACAAGGAACCAAAGTAGCAGTATAGACCCAACACATATTTTTAATGGGATAATTTATTATTTCCTCCAGCAGCTCATTTACTGATCAATCCTCCCCTCTCCTCCATTTTATAGAAAGATGGGGTGAGGGGGAGAGGAACTTCCTGATAGTTCTGTAGAATTCTTTCCAAATGAGAATCCAGTCACTGATCAAGAGTTCCTAAGAAGCAGTAAGAGTAGCTGTGTGATTTGGAGGAAATTTCTTAGGTCAGTCCCAGTTTTAAGCTTTTATATGCCAATAAAATCCAGGTGATGGTAAATTTAGCCCTGCTTGAAAGACAGTGATTAAAGTTTTTAAGAAGCACAAAGATTTTACACAGAGTGGTATCTTACCCAGGACCAATTAAATGTCATCTTAAATACTTAACTGAAGCATTTTTTATATAGTAGGAATCAATTAAGTGGAAGGTGTCAAATTTAACTTACATTTAAATTTTGTCATTCAGTTAATCTCAGGAGATTATACACCATATTTCAGGAATGATTTCAGAAAGCTTTCAGTACTACAGTCTCTGTTAAATTTGCTTCAGGACCACTGCAGCAGCCTTGAAGGAAGAAAACACGCAGGGGAAATTCTCCATCCCCAAGAGCAAATAAGCACAAATAATTACAAAAGTGTTGCAATTAGGTTCAAAATAATGAAGGTGGCATCGCATGAAGGTGTCTCAGCTAAATAACTCACAACAAGAACATTAACGGAGTTTGTTCCATTTCCAAAAGAGAAAAAAAAAACAATTTTTTGAAATCTGTGACAAGTTAATTTGTATCATGTCATAACATGATCCAATGAACTATGTGCCTTTTCTTCAACAAATGTTTTTCTCAAGCAAATACAAGGCAGCATTTCAAACATTTTTGAGAGATAGAAAGAGGATAAATCTTCATGGGTTAGGCTATTGGACTGGGACTCTCAGGAGATCTGGGGCGTTATTCCTAATTCTGCTACTACTTTTTTTATGTGACTTTGAGCAAGACACTGAGGGCACGTCTACACTACCCATCAGATCAACAGGTAGTGATCGGTCCATCAGGGATCGATTTATCACGTCTAGTGTAGACACGATAAAATCGATCCCGATCGCTCTGCTGTCAACTCCAGAACTCCACCGCTGCAAGAGGTGGAAGTAGAGTCGCTGGAGGAATGGCAGCGGTTGACTTGTCGCTGTCCTCATGGCCAGGTAAATTGACCTAAGATACGCTGACTTCAGCTACGCGAAGTTGTATATCTTAGGTTGACACCCCCACTCCCGCACACACAGTGTAGACCTCGCCTTAGGACCAGATTTTTAAGGATATTTAGGCACCTATAGGATTTTCAAAGAGACCTTGATGCTTTTGAAAATAGCTTTAAAAATCTGGCCCTTAGAGCCTGATTTTGAGAAACTCTGAGAACCAATAGCACCCATTAACTTCAACCTGGAGTTGTGGGTGCTCAGCATTCTGAAAATCAGGCCATTAATTTCTTCATTTCCCCATGGGTAAAAGGGAGATAATATCATCATTTCTATTACAATACACCTAGAGGCCCAAATTCAGACTGAATTCTTATTGTGCTAGGCACTGAACAAAACGTTGTAAAAAACAACCCCTTCTCAAAGAGAAGAAACAAAGAGTGGCAGAAAGGAACTGCTATAATCCTCATTTTACAGATGGGGAATTGAGACACAAAGATCCAGATCCACAAAGGCATTTGGGCTCCTAGCTTGCATTGATTTCAGTGGAAGTTAGGGACCTAAATACCTTTGTGGATCTAAGCCAAAGAGCTTAAGTGATATGCCCAAGGTCAGACAAGAAGTCTGTGCCAGAGGACAGATTGAACCCACAAGTTCTGAGTCATAGTCCAGTGCTTTGCTAATATGACTATCTCCCAAGGCTGTTTTGAGACTAAATTAATCAATCTTTGTGAGCCACACACATTATGGCATTCTCATGTTATCTCTACCTAACGTGTGAAAGGTACTTTTCTTTTTTTTATGAACGGCTTGCAAATTTGAACACACAGTGCAGGCAGATATTACTCTGCAATATCAGCTGTCATTTGTCTGAAATTATTGGCAAATTACTGCATTGTTCGGGTTGGAACGGATGTTGGGGCATGTTTCTATACATCTTTTATAGTTAGGCTATTACTTTGTTTTTAAAAAGACCAATTTTTCATCACACCAAAAAGCATCTCAAAGTGATTTAGAAACATTAATGAATTTATTCTTCTAGTACTCTAATGAGACAGGGGAAAGTTATTGTCTGCATTTCAAAAGATGGGGAAACTGAGGCACAGATCTGGTAAGTGACTTGCCCACGGTCACATAGGAAAGTTGTAGCAATGCCAAGAATAGAATCTGACTCCTGGTTCTTTGCTTGTGCCACAAGGCTCCTTTCCCTCTCATTTTTACACATTTGGCACATTTAGTTTTACTTTTACAGATATCGTTAACGTAACTCATAAATTTAAGCTCTCTTTTGTTTTAAAATTACCTAGCAACTGCAAGCACTTTCTGAAATATATGGATCCAACTATTTCTTTGTTTTCTGTGTTGCCTTTGTTTGTGTAATATACTCAATTACAAACAAGAAATATCTACACAAATGTAGTATGCAGAAAATATATATTTATATACGTAAGGTATATGTATGATTAATCAAATGGAAAGAGCAGAACATTTCACACAGTCTACACCCAAGGTTAAGCCCCTGAATACTTATTGTGGTTTTCGTGAACCACAGGTCTCACTCCTGCGACTGGGGATAAATTACTCCATGCTGCCGTATTATATATTCCTTGTGAAAAAGAACCAACTGCACGTGTTTCAATTCCTGAAACCTTTACAAATATTCAGAAAAAATATTTTTGAGATATATATCACTTCATTTTCCCAAGAGGCATTGCCTGTGCTCAGACTGCACTGTAAGTTGGGCTCCCAGTGATATATATTTGGTAAGGCGAAGCATGTCAAAAAATACAAGCCGATAGAGATGAGTCACAACACAAATAACCAGTATATATGGTACTGGCAGTAACTTTGTTTTGCTATGCCCAGGAATAATGTCTCTGAAAGTCAGTACTTAAGAATGACATCACATCAGCCAGTCAGTGTTTTCTGTCAGAGCATTAGTTTTCCCCAAAGTATCAGCCCTTATCTACACTACCTGATTAATTTGAATTTGTTTAAACCGATTTTATGAAACCGATTTTATAAAATCGATTTAGTGCGTCCACACTAGGATCCTTAAATCGATTGTGTG
>NC_133772.1:50425005-50493106 GCF_003597395.2 Chelonoidis abingdonii
GATTTCTCGGAGGGGGGGAGATGGCAGAGCAAAATACTGCCATGTGGCAAATTTCAATTCAGATACTGATGGGTGTGCACAGACTGGATGGATTCAAGAGGTACATAAGACAGATTTCTTAAATGAGAAAGACAGATATGGTCATATTACTGCAAGCTCCACCCTCCCTCCCCCTCTGTGCCTCATCTACACAATGAGAACCATATTAGTCCAGAGGGAGCGCTCTTTGCCCTACCTTGCTAAAAATTGGTATTATTATAATGGCCATGAAAACATTGGGAGGGACAGGATAAAAAATAAGGCTAAAACGCATAGTCTTTTCCCCAGCATGGCACAGATGTCAGATTAAGGCACTGTAGAGGAGTGGGCTTTTTCCCTTTTATGCCTGTTTGGCAAATCGTAGGCCATTGAAGTCAATGGTGTAACTGCAGCAGAGAATTAAGCCCAGTTTTTCCAAATGAAAGGGACAGATCAATGGAGGTTTTTTAAGCACTCAATTTCCTTTTTCTGCAACAACACACAGAGAATAGATCTCCCTGTCCACATCAAACATGCCATAATGCCCCAACCCCTAGTTCTGGGTGTAATCCTCAGCACTCTGCTAAGTAAATGCTCTTCTGCGGGAATGGGGAATCATAACAGAATTCAGAGCATGGATGCTGTTACCCCTCTAGGAAGATAGCATGGCCATCACTATGCCAAAGTGTTTGTTTTCATCTTTAAGTAAATAATAGTTCAGTGCTCCAGTCTCAGGAGTGCTAGTGACTTTTCACTGCCCTTGGCTATTTCGTATTTAATTTAAGAACTGTGTAAGTACAGTAAAACAAGCATTATTTACTGTTGCCGTTATCAAAGCAAGAAAAGACATTAGAATCTGTACTGTCGCTAGGTTTTATTTCCATCATGTCAGGAAACAATAAGACTCAGAATCCAGTCTTAGTCTAAGGACACCGTTCAGTGGGAAATTGATTTCAATGGTGAGAGGCACAGAGGCTTCATAGGCTTCTTTGACAAGGTACTTGTAGAGCAGAATCCAGAAACAGTTGGGCTCTCTCTCTCTCTCTCCCTTTCTTCTTTGGCTATGGATCTCAATCCTTATCTTACTTTTGGCAAATACCCTCATATTGTTGCAGAACAATGAAGGCATCAACGCCCGTGCATGGTAGGGGTCTCACATTAATGGTGTGCTGGGGTCTAAATCGAACAAATGCCGAGGAAACCGTGATGTACACTTTTGGGGGGAGGGGGAGGTTTTTCAGAGAAGAACTGCCATCATACCACTGTGGACAGGAGCCTTAAGGGCAAAACATAGTGCTTGTCAGTTCATGTTTGTCTGGGCTCGGAGAAAAGGCATTTATTCAGGCTCTGTGTCATGATAACCATAACAAGCTGAGTTGAGACCCTTCACAACATGCCCAGCTATGACTATGGACACTGATGAGAATGCTTATATCTGCCTCTTCGCATTCATTTCATACCATTAGACACTTAGGTCATTCAGAAATACAGGTGGCATGATGAGCTTTTGAAACTGAGAAATACAGACAAGGGTGTTCAATTTGCAGTCAGGGTTATGCCACTTTTAATGGCCTCATACTTACCCTGTCTTGTGCATTTATTTATTTTCCAGCACAAGGAAATTTAGTGATTTTTTTATCTTTTTCTCATCTCTATTGACATTGTCTGACAAGGCTGTTCAGACTCAGACTGCTTAGGAAAAATAAACTTTGGTACCAAGTTTTGAGACATTAGCATTGTTCTCTCATCTTTATTCTATTATTTTGATGCAAAGAAAACTTTCAGTTGAACAGCTAGAATGGAAAAAAAAAAAACAAAAAAAAACTCCAGACCCCCTCTCCTGTTAAAGCAGGGAGAGAGACCTGAGGGATTTGATGAATATGTCCCCAAATTTTTCTGCCCCTTCCACGGCTTCTTCTGGAGAAGAGTAAGACAGGTTGTGGAATTATTCACCAAAATGAGGAGAAAAACATCTGTCTGATCACCACTTTAGTGCAGGATGTGGTAAGATATTTGAGTGCCCTGTTTGACATGGTGTCCTTAAAACAGACTCTACCAATTATTAATCACTGTAGTTGGTGATCCTGTAGGAGATTGGCTACATATGTCAAAATCTTGAGTACCTTAAGCACCATCAGAGGGAACTGCAGAAGGATGTGAAGAGAAAGATCTCATGAATTGGAGGCTGCTATGTATATGGCAGTTAGAGGACCTCCACAGGCCTTGCCCCTATACGCTGGAGAGATTACTACAGTCTCTACTCTGACATTTTCTGGAGCGGAGGTAGAGCAACAAGCCATCTCAGGAATATCACTGTAGATAATTCTCAATATCTTCAAGCAATTGACATAAGTTATGAATGAACTCATCACTTTATATCACTTGAGGCAAATGTGCTATCTGGAGTACCTCTTGGTAAGAATAAGCAATTTAAGATACATTAGTATATGGAATATTCTACTTCATTAAAACCACAGTCATCCCTAAATGTAAATGAGTGGAGAGAAGAGATTATCAACCTTGTGGTTATATTAGGGAAACTGAAAACATATTTAGAGCACCCAGCAAGACTTTCAACAGCACCTACTATTTGCTTACAGGATCAATAAATCCACACCCACGCATTAAGGAATTGACTCTTCAAGGGGCTCAGAACTCTGACTATGATCCAACAAAGCTTCCCTTTAAGCATAGGTAGTCCTATTGACTTAAATGGCCCTATGCTTGCTCCCATTGCTGTCAAAGGCAAAACTCCTGTTGGTGTAGGATCGCACCCAGAATGCTTTAAATTAAGCATTTGCTTAAGAGCTCTGGTTAAGGGTCAGTGTGCTTAGCATTGTGGAGAACTGAGCCTGAAATGCAAGCCTTAACAGGGTCAGGGGGCAGGAGGAGAATTCTCCATTGACTCTCCATTGTCTTGCAACTAGTATCATCGTTTACATCTGAGCAAAATGATCATAAAATGCTACTGTTCCTATTAGGTAGCATTTTGCACCCATTTTGCAAGGAGGCAAATGACAACGGAAAGTGCAGGGCAATGGAGGATCAGACCATCTGTTACTATTCTTTTGAATTTTGTTACAAATTCGTTTTGATTGTGTTCCCAACCCTTTTGTGTTTCCCTTACTCAAATCCCCTAGGGAATGGGTTTAATTGTGGGCCTGAACCAATGAATTCAATGGGCTTGCAACTGGGCCCTTTAGTGAATTTAGGAGAATGTTTGTGGAAATCAAATTTTGAATTTGTAAATGTGAATATTTATACCAGGAATATAGCTCTGAGAATTACACTCATTCAGTTACAGACTAGGACAGGCAACAAGGTCTAACAGATAAGTCACAGGACTGGAAATCAGGCTATCTGGCTATTCCTGTGACATTGGGCAAGTTTCTGTCTCTGTTTCCTTTCCCACCCTTTGTCATCTTGTCTGTTTAGATAACAAACTCATCAGATTATGGACTGTCTCATTAATTGTATATAGAGTTTTTGGCAAAATGGGTTCCTGATCTCAGGGGGACCTGTAGGCAACACTGCAATATAATAATAAATTAAAATAGCAATATAACAAATCCTCTTTTGTTCAAGCACCGCTAATGAACACAGCCCAGATTTTGTATATCAGATACAGGTAAACCCCAGGCTAACTGAACTATGATTATACTAACTATAGAAATTTTGCATTGCTGAAATTCTGATTATGTGTTTGCTGTGGATACCCCACTTGACATTTGGCTAATTGAGGTTTATCTGTATTTGTAATGAATGATTCACAAATAATCTGCTGGCCAAAAATTATTTTTAAAAATGGTTTTCTGTTAATAATTTTGAAAAACTAGGACATTCAAGAAAACTGCAATCTGCTTGTGAAAAATCAGTGAACAGAATAAAAAGTGAAATTCTTTAAATGAATTTTTCATTCATCTGTTCACCCAATTTTAGCTGCCAGTCTCATAGGGCCTGATTCTGTTTTATAGTAAGGCCCATTTATACTGCTCTGCCCTGGGAGTGTAAAGGGGCCCTAGGTGGTCATGAATTACATTTAACTCACTTTAAGGCCTCTTTATTCAGGAGAACATTCCAAAGGTTTTTCAAATAAATGAGAATCAGATCCTATATTTCCAGAATGTTTGAGGTCCATAATTAAGGTACCTCTAAGCTTCATGACCACATTTTAGGTGAAGGAGAGAGTAATTCTGGTAGACAGTGTTAACCCTCACCCCCCTGCCCTGATTAACCTTTCAATGCCCTTCTCTAGTGGTTTGTATTGTGTATTATATTGTATTGTGACATGAACAACAAAATGATGACAACATATTTCTTGATTACCATTTATCTAGTCCATAGCACAAACATTGTTGAGAAAGTCATTATGATTGGGAGTAAATATCTGTATTATGGTATCACTCAATGGCCCTAGTTGGGATTAGAGTCCTATTATATTGGCCACTGGACAAACAGAGAAAAGAGACAATCCCCGACTTGAAGGACTTAAAGAGCAAAGAATTTTTCTTTCACCTATAATGATGTCATGCCTATAAGGCAAGCATTATGAACAAGAAGCTAGATAAACGATTTGAGATGGATACCTGTGGCACACCCTTGGCACTCTGAACAAAAGTGAATATATTATTTACAATTTGTTCCACACTGATAGCAAGGAACCAGAGAACAGAAAAATTCTTGAAAGGCACTTGGAATATGAACAGTCTCTCGTGCCTTGCTAGTTGTGGCCTCAAGAAGTCGAAACATTCTCTGAGGTATTTTTGTCCAGCCTATAATAGTAGAGGTGCTACAGGAGACACAGGGACCTTCAAAGATCATTCAGAGAAAGTAAACCTATCTTCCAACTGTCTGCTTTAGTCTCATATCCTTTCCAAATGATGAAATACACTTTCAGGGCAACAGGACTGAAATTTCAGTAGTTAATGGCTGTAGACTCAGTGGATATGTCTACACTATGAAATTAGGTTGATTTAATAGAAATGAATTTTTTAGAAATCTATTTGATACAGTCGATTGCGTGTGTCCCTACTAAGCACATTAAGTTGGTGGTGTGCATCCACAGTACCGAGGCTAGCATCAACTTTCAGAGCATTGCACTGTGGGTAGCTATCCCACAGTTCCCACAGTCTTTGCCGCCCATTGGAATTCTGGTTTGAGCTCCCAGTGCCTGATGGGGCAAAAACATTGTGGCAGGTGGTTTTGAGTACATGTCATCAAGACCTCCTCTATCCGTGAAAGCAACGGCAAAAAATCATTTCTCGCCTTTTTTCCTGGGTTACCCATGCATACAACATACCACAGCAAACATGGAGCCCATTCAGCTCACTGTCACCGTATGTCTCCTGGGTGCTGCTGGCAGACGCGGTACTGCAGTGCTGCAGATGACAGACAGTACAATATGACTGCTAGCCATAGCCTTCGTCAGCTCCTGGCTGGCCTCGGTGAAGTTGGTCGGGGCGCCTGGACAAAAATGAGAATGACTCCAGGTCATTCTCTTCTTTAAGTTTCGTCTAATGGAGATTCAGTCCTACCTGGAATCTCATGCCAACTGGAGTCTTCTGCCCCAGGCTGCTCTCCCAGCCGGCAGCACCGCGCGGTCGCACCTACCCCAGCCTACCCCTTGCTCCCAGGGCTCATGTAGTAAGGAGCAGTTCAACAATAGGCTGAGCAAGTGCATAATGGTGGTAGAATGTGCATTTGGACGTTTAAAAGCTTGCTGGTGCAGTTTACTGACTCAGACCTCAGCAAAACCAATATTTCCATCATTATTACTTGCTTGCTGTGTGCTCCACAATATCTGTGAGAGTAAGGGGGAGACATTTATGGTGGGGCGGGAGGTTGAGGCAAATTGCCTGGCCACTGATTACGCGCAGCCAGACATGAGGGCGGTTAGAAGAGCACAGCAGAGCACACTGTGCATCAGAGAAGCTTTGAAAACCAATTTCATGACTGGCCAGACTATGGTGTGAAAGTTCTGTTTGTTCTCCTTGATGAACCCCACCTCCCACTTGGTTCACTCTACTTCCCTGTAAGCCAACTGCCCTCCCCTCCCCCCTTTGATCTCTGCTTGTAGAGGCAATAAAGTCGTCGTTGTTTCAAATTCATGCATTCTTATTAATTCATCACACAAATGGAGGGATAACTGCCAAGGTAGCCCTGGAGGTGTTGGGGAGGAGGGAAGCACAGGGGTGGGATAGCTGCAGGGGTCCCCCTAGAATGGCATGCAGCCCATATAGAAGCGGCATGTCTAGGGCTCTGACCTGGAGCGGCTGTTTGCCTCTCTGGTTCTTTGGTAGGCTTGCCTGAGCTCCTTAAGTTTCACACAGCACTGCTGCGGGTCCCTATTATAACCTCTGTCCTTTGTACCCTTGGAGATTTTTTCAAATATTCCAGCATTTTGTCTTTTGGAATGGAGTTCAGATAGCATGGATTTATCTCTCCATACAGCGATCAGATGCAGAACCTCCTATTCAGTCCATGCTGGAGCTCATTCAAAAGTTTGCAGGGCTTTTCCTGTCTACTTGGCCAGTGCATCTGAGTTGAGAGTGCTGTCCAGAGCGGTCACAATGGAGCACTCTGGGATAGCTCCCAGAGGCAAATACTGTCGAATTGCGACCACACTACCCCAAATTCGACCTAGCAGGGTCAATTTCAGCGCTAATCCCCTCGTCAGGGAGGAGTATAGAAATCGATTTTAAGAGCCTCTTAAGTTGAGAAAAATGACTTCGTTGTGTGGACGAGTGCAGGGTTAAATTGATCTAACGCTGCCAAATTCGACCTAAACTCGTAGTGTAGACTAGGGCAGTGAGAGAGGCCTTTCATGAAAGATTGAATTGTCAGATGCATTTGGTTGATCCTGACTAATGTGGCCTTTCCATCATCACATGGGGACTGATACAACTCCCACTGAAGTTGAAGGAAGCTTTTCCATTCTCTTTGCTGGGAGTTAGAGTCAAGGCACGTGCTGTATTCTTGGCAGAGAGATAGACCAAGACAACAGATACAGGAAAGAATTATATATACATACTGAAAGTAGAATGCCTTCAAGTATCACTAGATGGCCCTAATTAGGTAATATTTGTCATCTGAAGGCTCTTCCTTTTGAAGAGAAGTTGCTTCCTGCATTATATAGGCTATGATTTTGTTTTGATTAGAGCCTGCTCCTTGTTGAAACTGTTATACCACCTTCTTTTTGCACATATTGCTAACATAACCAGTGGCCTTGAGATTAGGTATAAGAAAGACCGAACAGGTGCAACAGGTATGAACCTTACAGGCAAAAATCTCATCCCAGATTATTGAGCCAGCATACTGTGCAGAGCTTCCACGCCTAAATGTCTCAAATTTAGAGGTGGATTAACTTTGAAAAACCCAAAAACAGTTTCCATAATCAAACAAAGGCTTTGGACTCTGGTGAATCAGGATTAGCGTTCTGCAGCAGTAGGGAAGATGTTTATAATTAAATCTGCACCCTCCAGCAAATCTCTGCTGGGGGTACCAGCAGTCTTTGGCCAAAAACTGGTTTGTAATCAGTCTAGCTTCCGGCTGAATAGGTTGGCTGGTGAGGAAGCAAAGTCTGTGCGTTTCTATGGCTCCCACATAGCAGAAGCTCACTTAGAATATCCAAGAATGCACACCCAATATAATCTCTCTCGTCTTTCAATATTTGTTTCAAGACCAGATTCATGATTTAAAAAAAAATGAAGACATGTGGCATAACATTTCAAGTAATGTTGCAGTACTAACTATTAATTTTCTTTTGCAATGAATATGATTGACCAAAATGAGAAGGGATTTGTGCATAAGAGAATGGAACTTTCAGTAAGAACTGAAATTCTCATATTTTCCTCACTTACTGAAAACTCTATTTAGACATTACAGTGAAGTGAAACCCAATGATAGGAACTAGAAAGAACAGATATGACTATAAAGAATAGAGTTGAGTTGGCTAACAGCACCATGTAGCCTCCAATCTGGTACTGGTCAAGTTTGATCTTTTACGTGACTTGCCAATTATTTCACATAAGCACTTGTTGATAGAAAATATCTATGATAACTGTGTAAAATGGTTTGACATACAAATAATATCAAGAGCCTTTCTCTCATGGCCTAGTCCAGCTGTGGCCAGGGGCTCGTAAAGAGGATTTTAAAAAAATACCTTACCCAGCACTCATCCATTCTTTTATGTTCAGGTAGAGGGCAAATTCTCTGGTCCTTTTTGTGTTGAATGATTTTGAGGGGAGATCAAATGTAGGCTATTTATTTCACTGAAGTGTATGGTGCCAATGGGACCAAATTTTGTGGCAACCATCCCCATATGTCACATTAATCTCCAGGAAATACCCTCTGTTCCCATCTGCCTTCCTCCACTACACAAATGTGCACAGCACTATAGGTCATCATTGGAAATACTCATTGACACAAAATTAGTCACTTATTAATTTTCAACACTAATCCTGAGGATGTCCAACAAAATCCCAGAACAGCATCACTATCAATTACCCATAATATCCACCTCTAAAATATCCCTGTTAAGCAGAATTCCATTGGATCACAGATAGATTATAGACTTTGGATGCCATTGGATCATAGACTTTGGCTGTGCATAACCCAGGGGAACGTACCACTAAGGGAAGGCTGTTCTACAGGAGACCTGCAGGTAGTGTGGCTACTATAATCTAACCGTCCTGGATACTGCCATCTATTTGTGCATCTTTCTCAGGCCTGGTCTACACTACAGAGGCAGGTCAAAGGAAGCCGCCTTAAGCTGACCTGTTAACGTATGTGTCCACACTACAGGGTGTTTTACGCTAACCGAAGTCGCCTCTAATGTCGACTTCTGTAATCCACCTCTCAAAGAGGTGCAACACTTAATTCTTTTTTCATGCATCAACTGCGAGGTAGTGCAGACGCAGCATTGTGTAATTTGACTTAATTGGCCTCCAGGTGGTGTCCCACAATGCTCATCTGTGATTGCTCTGGAGATCATTCTCAACTCTGCTGCACCGCAGCCAGGTACCTGGGAAACAGCCCTTCCCCTGGTAACGCCCTGAGACTTTTTGATTTCCCATTTCCTGTTTGATCAGCATTGAGAGCTTGAGCCAGCCTGAGCACAGCTGATCATGGAGACTACATGCCCCAGACACACTCCAGCCTGATCTGCACAGGAGGTGATGGATCTCATCGCTGTATGGGGAGAAGAGTCTGTGATGGCAGAGCTCTGATCCAACAGAAGAAACGCTGACATCTATGCAAAGATCGCTCATGGAATGGGGGAGAAGGGCTACATGAGGGACATACAGTAGCGCTGTCTGAAAATAAATGAACTTCACCAAGCGTACCAGAAGGCAAGGGAGGCAACAGTCGTTCTGGTGCTGAACCCCACACATGCCTGCTCTACAATGAGCTGCATGTGATTCTCAGGCGTGACCCGACCAGCACCTCCACAAGCAATGGGGACACCTCACAGGTGTGAGGGTCTAGGGACAACAAAGAGGATGAGGAAGAGGAGGAGGAGGAGGAGAATGGGAGACAGGTGAGCGGTGGATCCATTCTCCCTGAGAGCCAGGAAAGATTTTTAACCCTGGAGCCTTGTGGGTCACAGTACATCACGGAAGCCGACCGTGATGCTGGAGAAGGCGTCTCTGGTGAGTATACAATTACAGTCAAAGTCCAGCTAATGGTCTATACACAATGGGCACACATATTCAATGGTATTCATAGGTGCCAAATCCGTGGGTGCTCCGGGGCTGGAGCACCTATGGGGAAAAATTGGTGGGTGCTCTGCACCCACTGGCAGTCAAGTTCCCCGCCCCACCTCACTTCACCTCCCCCTCCACCTCCTCCCCTGAGGACACCGCATCCACAGCTGTTTTGAGGCGTAACAAGCTCTGGGAGGGAGGGGGGAGGAACAGGAATGGGGTGCACTCAGGGGAGGAGGCAGGGTCGAGGTGGGGATTTGGAGAAGGGGTTGGAATAGAGGCAGGGAGGGGTCGGAGTTGGGGTGAGGACTTTGGGGAAGAGGTTGGAATGGGGGAGGGGCAGGGGTGGGAGGATGTGGGGCAGCGGTGGAGTCAGGGCAGGGTTGGGGGCATAGGGGTGGTTGAGAACTCAATGGCGCCAGCAGAAGTTGGCACCTATGGTGGTATTGCAAGTTTACTGTGAAGAAAATTGAGATGCTGTGGTTCTCAATTACGCAGAGGGTGGCCCCCGGAAAAGACTGTTTACGTGGATTGGGATACCCCAGGAATCCTCCATGGATATCTCTAGGAAACTTTCATGGAGGTACTCTGCAATCCTTTGCAGAAGGTTTCTGGGCAGGGCAGTCTTATTTCTTCCACCATGGTAGGATGCTTTCACACTCAACTCCTGAATTAATTCTCCTGGCATCATTGTGGTACATAGCATGGCAGCATAAGGACTGGGTCTATACGCAGATGCTTGCAGCATCTCCTTCCTTTCCACCTCTGTTACTCTTAGGAGACTGATATCACATTTCCTAGGGGAAACGGGGGAAGATCTAATTAAAAGTGCTCTTACAAGAAAAAGAAAAAAAAAAGAGCATGTAGACCCACCCCACCCCATTCCAGATCGCCAAACCACGCAGCTGCTAATGTGACTTTACTGTGCTCAGCATGGGTTGGCATGTAGTTTAAATGGCTGACAGGGGACTGGAGCCCCACATGTGAGATTCTGCAATCTGTGAGTGAAAACATTTCCTCTCCCACCCTGTTTGTAAACAGCTTTTCATGGTGCTATATAGAGGGTCATTGTTCGACTAGCTACCTCTGCTCCCGACATGAGCCTGCCATAAATTTCATTAAAAGTGTGGTCACCCAGGACTCGAGGTGGGGGAGGTACTCACCATGGCTTGAACAGCAAAACGGTGCAGTGAATGGCTACGGATTCTGATTATTTTATGGCTTGCACCTAGTGTAATTAGGGTTTTGGTTTTTTTTATGAAAACGGCCTTGCTATGGAAACACTTTATGCATGTACAATAGCTCCTTTCTTTTTTCCCATGACTGACAGTTGGAAATGTGTCCTTCGGCATGTCATCAACACCTGAAAGCAGACTTTCACTGATTAGAAGGAGCAGAAAGAGAACGCGGGAGGACATGTTCACCAAGATAATGAATGCCTCCTGGACAGCTGACACAGAGCTGAGAGCATGGAGGATTTCATTGTCTGAGAAGTTAGACATGGACATGGAGAGCAGGAAAGCTTCCGATGAGCATGAGGTGCAGGATGAGATGCGTTGGATTATGAGGGACCAATCAGATATGTTGAGGCATCTGGTTGAACTGTAGGACCAGAAAGAGGAGGGTAGAGTCCCTCTGCAGACCCTGGTGAACAGCCAGCCAGCATCGCCTGCTGCAGAATCACCCTCCCCCAAGCGTTCCATGAGGCATGGGAAAAAAGTCCATTATCACTTTCACTTAACTCAGGGGAGGGTACAAGGAACAGAAGACATGCATTCACAGACCTTTGATGGTTTAGAATGCAGTGTTATGCTACACAGCTAAAAGTACACAGCTCCTGTTCCAATATTACAACCCCTTTTCCCCAAGGCTAACTTTTTTTTTCTGTTCTTCCTCTTTACTTAAGTTTGTTAAGTAAATGGATTCAAGAAATAAGGGTTATTTATTGAGTAGAAGCAGTGGACTTGGGCAGGGGGTTGGCTTTACAGGGACACTGATACAAGCCAGGTGAAGGTTTGGGAAAGCATATTGCAGACAAGCAGTTCACATTACTGTGACCCATTATTGAAACAGTTTTTCAAAGCCTCATGGATACGCAGCGCCCCTTGCTGTGCTCTTATTGTCCTGGTGTCTGGCTGCTCAAAAATGGCTGCCACGTGATCTGCCTCAAATGCCCACCCCTGTGTAAAATTTCCCCTCTTTTTTTACAGATATTATGGAGCACACAGCAGGCAGTTATAACTATGGGGATGTTCTCGTCACTAAGGTCCAACTTTGTTAGTAAACTTCTCCAGTGCCCTTGTAAATGACCAAAGGCACATTCAACCACCATTCTGCACTTGCTGAGCCTATAGTTGAACTGTTCCTTAATGCTGTCCAGACGGCCGGTGTATAGGTTCATGAGCCATGGGAGCAAGGGGTAGGCTGGGTCCCCCAGGATAACCATAGGCATCTCAACATGGTCAATGTTCATTTTGTGATCTGGAAAGAAAGTCTCAGATTGCAGCTTTTTGAACAGACCTGAGATTCTAAAGATGCACACATCATGAACCTTTCCCGACCATCCTACGTTGATGTTGGTGAAACGCCCCCTGTGATCCACCAGCATTTGCAACTCCATAGAAAAGTATCCCTTTCAGTTTATGTACTCTTTGGCAAGGCAGTCTGGTGACAAGATGGGGATATGTGTGCTATCTATCACCTCACTTTAATTAGGGAACCCTATTGCAGCAAAACCATCCACTATGTCCTGCACATTTCCCAGACTCACTACTCTTCATAGCAGAAGTCGATTAATGGCCCTGGACACTTGGAGCACAGCAGCTCTCATGGTTGATTTACCTACTCCAAATTGATTCCCCACTGACTGGTAACTGTCTGGCGTTGCAAGCCTCCAAATAGTGATCGCCATTCGCTTCTCCACTGTCAGAGCAGCTTTCATTTTTGTGTTGCTGAACTGCAATGCAGGAGAAAACTTTGCATAAAGTTTCTGGAAGGTGGCCTTCTGCATTCAAAAGTTCTACAGCCACTGCTCGTCATCCCATACCTGCAAAATGATGCAGTCCCACCAGTCAGTGCTTGTTTCACAGGATCAGAAATGGCGTTCAACAGAGTGCAGCTGCTCTGTGACTTCCAGCAGCAATTGTGAATTATTTTTTTCAATGGCTTGCAGCATGGCTGCTTGCAGGACATCGCTATGTTCCACGCAGCAGACCCTACTTTGGCTCTGGAAATACTCCAGGAGAAGGCAGGAGGTGTTTGAGATGCTCACAGCAAGAGTGCACAAGTGAGCAGGTTCCATGCTTCTGGGGTTATGGTGTACAAGCAGCGGTTTTACGGCGCAAAAACCAGTGGGTTGTTTGCCATTGATATGAAGGAGGGAGGACAGTGCATTGTGGGATGCTGACACAATGTTCCCATTTTCCCTTGCGACAATGTTTTGGTCCCATGAGGCACTGCACAAACTTCCCAAAACACACTCTGGCAAGTTGCACTTTGGGATAGCTACCCCCGATGCACTGCTTTGTGCATTGATGGAGGCACTGCTAGTCAGGACGCACTCCCTCGAGACAATGAGCATAGTGTGGCCACACACAATTGACTTAATTCATTTAAATTAGATAAAGTCAACTTAATTTCTCAGTGTAGACACAGAAATACAGCCCCAAAGTAGGTCAGCTGTTAATTGCTCTTATAGCAGATATAGTAGATAATATTTTTCTGCTTCTGCAGCAGGGTTAGGCAACCTATGGCATGGGTGCCGAAGTCAGCACACGAGCTGATTTTCAGTGGCAATCACACTGCCCAGGTCCTGGCCACCAGTCCGGGGGGCGGTCTGCATTTCAATTTAATTTTAAATGATGCTTCTTAAACATTTTAAAAGCCTTATTTACTTTACATACAACATTTTAGTTATATATTATAGACTTAGAGAAAGAGACCTTCTAAAAACATTAAAATGCATTACCGGCACACAAACCCTTAAATTAGAGTGAATAAATGAAGACTCAGCACACCACTTCTGAAAGCTTGCCAACCCCTGTTCTACAGTATATTTGGTTGGAGCATCTTTAATAAAAAAAATCCTAATTTTGCACATTATCTGCAGTTTGTTTCACACATATTTTCTTTTCTTTTTTTTTTTTAACTCTAAGACTAAACTTTTTCGAACCATAACTTCTGTTATGTTTCCCCCTTTGCTTATATGTAGCTTCTTTTGAAACACAGTGGCTAGAAAGCTTTCAAACTGCCTGCTAATGATATTCATAATGATTTCCCTTGCTTCCATACAGCAGAGAGCTGTCAGAGCTCACAGTTAACAAGCCATATGCTAAGAAATCCACCATTACTTTGGTGCCCCATATAGCATTTTCTCTCTCCCCTTAGGGAACAGCAGTCACACGGACTCCCCCACTGCCTTGAGTTAAGATCTGGAAGCATTTACTATGGTTGTGATTTCTACCTTATCCAATAGTGCCAAGCAGTGAACAGCATGTGGCAGGTATAAAGCCTCTGCGCGAACTTGGCTGTTTAAGGCGTAATGTGGGCTCAATATTTGCATTTCGCATCCACATGTTTTGTTTCTTCTGATAATCTGCTCTTTCTGTGATTTCATCCCTTCCATTGCAACTTGGCTTCACCTCCTGTCAAATTAGTTCACTTTATTTAGGCATCACCTGTCAAAATACATGAGCTAATTCTCTCTGTGATCACCTGCCATACTTTCTTCGTCTCCTGTGACAGGATTCAGCCACTGCATGCCTGTAATGCCCATGCCATAGAAATCACCTGGGCACCCTCACTTACACATAACAAACTGAAAAGACAGGACAAAGCTGAAATGCCTTGACCAGCTCAACTTGAGTCTCAGATGCTGCCAAATATATATCCTCTTCCAACACTCCCCCTTCCAGCATTCAGATCTTTGTTCAAAGGATGACAGCATATCTGCAGTGCTGCCCCAGGGCAAGGAACTCCCTTTCTCTATTTTTTGTTGCCTGTTAGGATGACCCTAGTATTTTTTGTAATGTAATTTTGGCTTTTTAGCATCTGTGGGTATTTTTGCCTGATGATATATCATCATATGAACTGTTTGGGCAATGCCCGGTGGAAGGAGGAGGAACAAGGAAGAGGCACTCTATAAATAAATCAGTGTTGTATTTATTGTTACTTTTACACCAATTTACCAGGTGTTCATAGCTATCACATCACAGTGCCTTTTACATCATTTAGCACACAATGGCACGATGCTGCCTCACCACTATGGCGCAGAGAAAATCCTTGGCAGTTGGGCTTGATGGACAGGGGAGAGGGGACTGGCCTGGGACTCAGGAAAGCTGGGTGGTATTCCGGCTTTGTCATTGGTCTGCTAGGTGACCATGAGCAAGTCACTTCACCACCTCTCTGGGCTTCAGTCTCCCCATCTGTAACATGGGAATAATGATAGTGGCCTCCTCTGTGAAGCGATTTGAGATCTCTGGCTGGAAAGTGCTCTGTAAGAGCTGGGTAGCATTACAGAGATTGATGATTTCCCTACAGAAGACTACTTGCCTTGGGGGCAGCGAAAAGTGAATCCAGTCTTTTTACTTTTAGCCACGTTGAATAAACAGATCCATTGTACATAGAGTGTCAGTGGGACTCAGGTATTGTGCTAGCCCTCTGCGGGATGATGGGGAGGGATTTGACTATACTTGCATGTGCTGTTCTGAGTGCACATAAATGATGGCTGGTGATTGATAATGCAGCCCCCAGCACTAGGAGGAGAAGTGGAGAGTCTTGTAGGGGTGATATATCTGCGATATGTTTGCCTATCTTCTATCTCAGATATTGTCCACAAACACCTGACAATGGCAAAGTCAGTAACGTCAGTGAAAGAATTTTGGGCCTTGGGGAGGGAATGACAAAGTGGCAAGTAGTAAGATTTGCCTCTGTGTGTAGTGAAATACCTAATGTGGCCCAGTATTAAAAATAAAAATTGGGGGCAGAATATCTGAGGCCTGGAGAAAGGTATCTGAGTAAATAAGGACAAAACACCATAAACACAAGGTTCAAGGCGAGTGTCTTAAAATCCTACTCACAACCCTAGAGGTATTACAGACTATCAACAGGAATCACAGCAAGCACTGTGTGAACTGTAAGATTGCAATGGTTACTTCTTTACATGTGATGATGGAATGCAGGGAAAATAAGGATCTTAGGTGATTGAACAACCAGAACCAGCATTGGAAGCTTTGAATTGGCACTTGTTCCAATTTCATCCAGTGAGTGATCAGCCAAGTGTAGGCTTAGACTGCTTGAATAAAGAAAAGTATTGTCAGCATTACATGTTGGAATGAGGAACACTGGAATAATGGCACAGTCCCCTTTGGAACAGACTAGCAGAAGTGACTCCAGAAAGGATCATCACCTGGAAACGTGTAGAGTGATTACCTGAGTGTCATTTGCCTGTGGGCTACATTCTTCCCTAGAATAGACTGGTGGAATAAGCCAGAGCGCAAGCCTTGGCTGCAGGAAGTCTAACAGTGGGGGGTGGGACAACAGTGGGTCAAGGCAGGCACATTGTCTCCTCTAACAGGGAGCAGCCATAGTTATCCTACTGAGTGAAGGGCACTGACTGAGAAGGAGGCATTGTCAAGGTGAGTGCACGGCTGCAGCTCAGCCCCTCTGCAGCTTTCACTATGGAGCCCTGGGAGAACCTAAAGTTGCCCTGCCTGGGCAGAACCAGGAAGGAAGTGAAACGATCGGGTGGAGGCTGGAGTGTGAAGCTTGATGAGCTGCTTCTTGCACAGGCATGGGTGAGTGTGGCCCAATGAGCATAACTGTATCCACATTCTCAATAGAGCTGTTGTGTGATGTGAGGCTAGTTCAATAGCAATTTGTAACACTGGACTTATTCAGATTATACAATTTAAAAATATATTTTAAAAATTCTAATAATAAATGAGTATTTTTCCCTCTCTTGGATATGCTGCTCTGATGAATACTATGTAAGCAGGAGGTAGCCCAGCTGCCCACAAAATGCAGAGAATTTAAATCTCACTCATTTAATTACTGCACATACTTATTTACAAAAAAGCAATTGATTACATGGGGGAAGGTTCCATATTAAAGTAATCAATAATACTTTGACAGTTACAATGACTATTTCTTTCATGTGATAAAACTTTAATGACCACAAATATGAATTACTGCAACATTAACATAGGGTGAAATTCAACCCTGCACACAGACCAGCACAATGGCCTATGTGCCACTGTGATGGGCTGTGACTCACTGTGGCGCCTCCTGCTGGCTGTCCCAGGATTAGCTCTGCTAGTCGGTGTGCCCTCTTCTGGTGGTGTCTCACCACAGCAACTTCTGCTCCAAGCCCTGTGTCACTCCCAGGACCACGTTGTCCTCTTCATGGCACAACACTCCGGCCGTGTCACTCTCTGTTCTCCTCCCTTCTGGGGGAACTGCAGTCCACTGTCCAGCAATTCCCTCAGTGGTGACTGCTGCCCATTGTCCACTTCCTCAGTGGCAGGGATGGGTGGGGGATGGACTTATGCCCATCCACTACTCTGGGTCCTGGCCCACGGCAGCTAGCCAGGAGCTCTCTCTAGCTTCCCTGGTCCCTGCTGGCAGCACTTTTCTGTCCAGAGTGCTGGCACTCCTTCTTCCTGCTAATAGCCTGGTTTTCCATCCTCAAATTCCAGGCAACCACTGAAGCTGCTCTGCCCTGCATCCTTTCTTATATGGGCCAGCCTTGCCCTGACTGGCTGCTCCTCACAGCCCCTCTCTAATTGGCTGCGTCCTGCACAGCCTCCACAGGGCTCTATTACCCCTTATGGGCCAGTGTGGGGCAGATGCCCCATTGCAGCCACTTAAGTTCTCATGGTGGTATTAAGTGATATCCAGAACTTTTGCTAGCCTTCCTTACAAGTGTGAAGTTCCACACTTGTAAGGAAGGCTGCTGAGCTGTGCAAAGCTAAGCCCTTTTTTTAATTGAAGTTGGTTCAGAAAATATCTCCATTCTGTCTTATTCAGTTCTGCAAAGCTGAAATTTTGCTTTCTCCCCCCCTCCCCCACTCATCAGGTGAAAAAGCCTCTTTCACACACAACATTGTGCTCATGAACTTTTGAGCTATTAAAGAAGTGGGACAGCAGCCAGCTATGACCCAGATCCTTTGCTGGTGTAAAGCACACTTAGGTCTTTGGCGCCATAATGATTTACACCCGCTGAAGTCCTGGGAAGACAGAGAATGGGAGAGACAGAGTGAGAAAACTGGATTATTTATGGGTTGTATTGCACCTTTTAGGCACTCCCTGGTGTTGGAGGTGGTGCAGAGCTGCACTTGCCACAGCAGAGGCTCTGAGAGGTGAGTAGCATTTGCTCTTCTACAAAGCCAACCACTGCTACTTGCCAACACAGAGTAGGTGCAAAAACATGACTTTGCCTCCTTCCTGTCTAATTTGGGGTGGCCATCTTTTATTGCCTGCATTTTACAGCACTGCATTGTGCATAGCCATTCACGTAGAGCCATACACCACTTTGCTGCTCTGCGTGCTCAAGGAGTGAACCATCGAGAACACACGCATGCTGCCATTTACAGCAGGCATCATAAACAGGGCACCAATTCAGTCAGAAAGTCGTTTTAGGCCTCGTCTACACAGGGGAAATTTACCAAACAATTCAAACTGTTTTTACAAAAGGAAGGGCAGAGAGGGGAGGTAAAGCTGCAGGAACAGGGGATGGTGGAAGACAGGGGACAGATTGCCAAAGTTGGGGATACTTTGCCTTGGATGAGCATTAGGTCTTTGGACAACTTACATGAAGGAATTTATCCATGACCTTGTCTGAAGGAGACTGGCCAAGGACAGGGACAGAGACAAAATGGATGCAGATCACAAACATCTACCAAAAGAGTGCACTTAGTCCAGCACCTGGGATCTGGACTCCATGCTCCACCAATAGGGAAGGCCACTCAGGCACATGCAGCAGGTGAATGCACCTGTGGCACAGAGGTAGAATAGACAGACCTCCTTGTCTGGCCCTCAACCTGTATTCCTGCCCACTTATTTAAAGTCATTTGTGCAGGTCACACAATTATAACAGATGAGACCAGATTGAAGATGAGCAAATGAAAGTTTCATAAAATAATAGCGTGAGACAAAAACCAGCAAAAAATTCTGAATGAACCACAGCAGGGTACTCCAGATAATCAGAGAAGATTTAGTGCCAGATTATATATGTGATATATATCCCTAACAGATGGAGAAAAGTAATCCTTTCAAACAGAAGACTCAATGTGGAGCAGCTGCTCCACTGCAATTGCTTCAGCCTAATGTTTGTACTAGCAACTAGAGCCCCAGTATATTCCTTAGGTGGGGCATTGTAACTATCCCTGCTATCCCCCCTGCCCATCCACTCATCATCTTCATGATACTGAGCAAAGAAGCACCACTGAACAGAGCACTGTGGCATGGAAGGGGAACAGAGTGCCACTGCAAATTCTGTCCATGCTCTTCTACGAGCATTGATTCTTTCCTTCCCTCCCTGAGAAAACAGGTCAAAATGGCTTCTGCTGATCTTCCTGAGCATGTGAGGCAGGTTTTGTCAATCAGAGAAGGAAGAAATAGCATAAGACTTTAGCTGTGTCATGGAAGCCAGGCAATCAACCAAGCTCAAAACTCAAAAATGCACTATGAAAAGTTGTTGCACTGAAGTTTTTGCAGATGTTCAACAGATGAAATGTTTGCTACCATGGTATTTCATTGGAAGGGTGAAAATGTGGAGTGATTCTGGTTTTGTAAAGAATATTTTTCAAAGCTCTGATAAAGATTCTAGTACTGAAACTCAAATTCAGAGGTATTTTTATTTATTCCTTTATGGTAAATGTCTTACACAATGGACCTGTGCAAGATTCACAGTTCTTATTCAGCAGAATCTCACATTTTTGCTGTTTCAATTCACTTGATTTTGTACAGTTTCACTTTAGCTATTTAATTGAAATGTGTATATCAAAAACATCAATGTTCTCCACTTCCACGCAAATGGGCCCATCTAGACAGGGAAACAAGCACATTTTGATCACAAAATTAGTGACCGTTCGCCTCTTTTTTGACAACATGCATCCTCTATCACCCTGAAAAAGAACCTTAAAAGCCACATAGTTTTGGATCTTGACTATTATGTGCAGCTGTGTTATGGGCTATAGGTTCTGTAGATAAAAATAAGCCATTTACAATAAATGTCATTCTTGCACTAGAAATAAATTCTGTTTGTCAGCATTTCCCAATTTAAACAACCCAGTTGTTTTGCCCTGTGTTTGAGATGACATTGGGATTCATTGTGCTGTCAGGTGAGGTTCCAGTGCATTGCAGATGTCAGCGTTTAGGACCACCACGTGAACCTCTACTGACAGTGATGAGCAGCTGATCGCAGCAATAGTACCATTCACTCCAAGGGGATGACTCAGGTGAGCAGCTGCTCAGCAATGTGACTCTTTGGGATACAAAGGGAGGTGGTGGTGGTGGTGCACTTTTGGCTTGGACTGGGGGCAGGAGGGTAACAGAGATGCACCCTCTGCACAGGGACTAACACTGTGGCATTCAAAGATGAAGAAAAGTCTAAATAATTCACGTGTCCCAGGTATTCAGGAAAAGGTTTTATTGACTGACAGTAAGACAATGTTTGCATAATTGCCCAAACATGTAGCCTTTGAATAATAATAACAACATCACTGTTCTGAGACAGAGACTATTTATTTTCAGAAGTGACCTGATAACAGCAGAAGCAAAACTCTCAATTTCACAGTTACATCGAAACAAAAATAATTACAGAATGCCCGCAGAAATTAAAATCTATTACAGGCAATTTGTGTTAGGAACCTGAAGCATTCCCTAAAGCTAGAAGGTATCAACCACTTTTGTTGTGATTTTTGTACTGACTTGTACCCGCAGGGTACAAGGGTTTCACTTCACATTTGACCCAATCCCATTCTTTTGCAGTCTGTCATTTCATTAGTTAGAAATACTCCAACTATTGGACAAAGAGGATATTCAACTCTCTGACGTGCTAGACGTCTGTAATTAAAATGCACTAGTAGTGTATTGTCTTGCATCCTGGGCACTAAGATGATATACACAGTAGGTCCTAAGAATTTATAAACAATACATTTACTCCCCTATGGAACTGATCCAAAGTCCACTGAAGTCAACTGGAGTCTTTCCACTGACTAAGCATTCATTAGAACAACATTTAAAGATCACAAAGAGGTAACAATCCTTTTTTATTATAACTACACAACCCTGGGAACACTGGGAAGGATACCCACCAGCCTTCATTATTTCCCCTCTGTACTTAGACCAGGGGTGGGCAACCTGCGGCATGTGAGTTGATTTTCAGTGACACTCGCACTGCCCAGGTCCTGGCCACCGGTCCAGGGGCTCTGCATTTAATTTAATTTTAAATGAAGCTTCTTAAACATTTTAAAAACCTTATTTACTTTACATACAACAATAGTTTAGTTATATATTATAGACTTATAGAGGCCTTCTAAAAACATTAAAATGTATTACCGGCACGCAAAACCTTAAATTAGAGTGAATAAATGAAGACTCTGCAGACCACTTCTGAAAGCTTGCCGACTTCTGACTTAGACCAATAAATAGGAGTCTCCATGTTCTTTCAAACTATACTGCAGACTATCCATCAGACTATCATAATGGGTGAGAAGTTGTGATTGAGCCAGGCTGTTGGATCTCATTTTCATGGGCTTCCTAGGTTCTTTTAATTCATCCTCTAAAGTTTATTTAGGGCCTCAACCTGCTCCAGTTAAGTCAATGGGAGTTTTGCCACTGATGTCAAAAGGTGCAAGTCTCATTACTTTTGGTGCTTTGTCCTGTGTCACTGGATTATAATTCTTCAAAAGAAAGTGCCCCACGGAACAGCATAGTCTCAGTTCTGGCTCCCAACATGGGGAGATCATCATACTGTTGAAAGACACCAACGTATTGCTTCTCCGTTTCTCCTCCTCCTTTCTGAACAAACGGCTAATACACCAAGATTCACAGTTCCATCAAGAATTAAAGATCTTGAAGCAGGTAGCGCTGGCTGATTTCCAACTAAACTATCTGCCAACCAGCGGTGAAGATGTTTGAAGACTCTGACATGATTTAGAATTAAAGGGATGGGTGGGGGGAGAGAACATCTAGCTCAAGCACTGAACCTATCATGGAAGAGTTCTATTGTAACTAGTGACACTACAGATAGACAGTCTTGGTCAAGTTCTGCCCCGGTTACACTAGTGCAGCTTCACTGCAGTCAATTGTGTACTGGAGAACAGAATTTGGGCCTTCTCTTTTTCTATGAAATAACTGTAGGGGAGCTTGTCCTCACCCCCCAGTTAGTAAATACAATCTATGCCACCCACATCTTATTTGTGGACAGTTGCTCTAGGTGTGTGGTCCTGCTAAACACAAAACACATTGTGTGTCAGTTGTTTGACTTGGCTGGGTAGATAAAGGAATCAGTTTTGGGGGTGGGGAGCAGGGCCGGTGCAACCATTTAGGCAAACTAGGCAGCCGCCTAGGGTGCCTAGTGGTTGGGGGCGCCTAAAAGCCCCCTCAGGAGAGGAGGTGGAGGTGAGCTGGGGGGGGAGGCGCAGAGAGGGTTGCCCGCAATAACGAGGGGGGGGGGGGCACAGGGGAACCGCTCCCTGCCCCAGCTCACCTCCGCTCTGCCTCCTCCACTGAGCACACAGCCCAGCTCTAAGTCTCCTCCAATCAGTGCCACAAGCCTGGGCGGGGAGGAGAATTAGAGCAGCGCCAACGTGCTCAGTGGAGAAGGTGGAGCTGAGGTGAGCTGGGGCGGGCTACTCAGGCAGGCTTAGTTTCCGCAGGCGGTCTCCCCAGGCAGGGTTAGCTGCCGGGGGAAGGGGGGAAGTCTCCCCAGGCAGGGTTAGCTGGTGGGGCGGGGGGAAGTCTCCCCAGGCAGGGTTAGCTGCCAGAGAGGGGAAGGGGGGAAGTATCCCCAGGCAGGGTTAGTTGCCATGGGGAGGACGGGGGGGAGAGGAGTTAGCTGTCGCGGTGGGGGGGTAGCTGCTGCGGGGGGGTGCTCCCCGGGTGAGGGGCTGAGTTAGCTGCCATGGGTGGCGGGGTTAGCTGGGGGGGGTGCAAGGTGGAAGTTTCGCCTAGGGCGCAAAACTTCCTTGCACCGGCCCTGGTGGGGAGAGAGAGGCTGTAACTGCAATTATAACTAGCATTTTTTAGTCTTCACTGAACATTTTTTTCCCATTTGATAGCTTGGTTGCCCAATGCTGGTGAGAAGCAGGAAAAAACATTTGGTGCAACACTAAATAGTCACTCGTGGTTAGTGAGATCTGGTATCAAATTCCCAGTCCATACTTTTCCAGATACCAGGTGGCTTGATTTCATCTAATACATTATTACTTATAGGTTCCCAATGGTTCCTCTCCTGGCAGGTTGGATATTTAAATACTTGACCATTTCTATTTATAAGAATTCATATCTGCAGTTTCAGATGGAATTATGCCAATCATGTAGGCCATCTCGCTAAATTCACTGTTAGGAAGTCATAAATAAGGATGACATGGGGTCACTTAATGGAAAGCGCTGACATTTCATCCATAGTTTATTACTAGCGTCTGGTTCCAACTGAAATGAGTGTTGGTCTCTGCTCAGTTTTTAGTGGACAAATGGTTTCTGTCACAATCTTCTCCCTCTACTCTAACATATACATATGCTGCAGACAACTGACAATTTTTATAGGCCAAATTCTGTGGGCCTTAACCTAGCAAAACTTCCATTGATTTCATTATGAGATTCACCTTCACACAACTGAATCTAGAAAGGATCACTACCCCAGCCCTGTGCTTTGACTCTGTCAATGGAGAATCATGCAAGATAGAAGCGGGTTTGGGGGATGAGGAAGATGCTGTGAGCTATCTTCAATCTCTTCATCATCAAGGAAGCGGAGAAACCGGTTTCCCCAACAGCTAAGATATGTTTCTCACCCTGGACCTGGAGCCAGTAACCCTCAAACCCACCCAAGGTGGAGAAGGGATCTCTGGTGAGTGTATCTTTGTAAATATTACACATGGTTTAAAAGCAAGCATGTTTAAAGATTAATTTTCCCTGGCATTCGCGGCCAGTACAGCTACTGGAAAAGTCTGTTAATGTGTATGGGGATGGAGCAGAAATCCTCCAGGGACATCTCCATAAAGCTTTCCTGGATGTACTCCCAAAGCCTTTGCAAAAGGTTTCTGGGGGGGGCGGCCTTATTCCGTCTGCTATGGTAGGACACTTTACCACGCCAGGCCAGAAGCATGTCATCAGGAATCATTGCAGAACAAAGCATGGCAGCTATGGTCATGGTGTTTGCTGGCATTCAAGCAATATCCGTTCTTTATCTCGCTGTGTTATCCTTAGGAGAGTGATATCATTCATGGTCCCTGGTTGAAGTAGGGTGCTTTCATTAAGGGGACATTCAGAGGAGCCCATTCTTGCTGGGCTGTTTGCCTGTGGCTGAACAGAAATGTTCCCTGCTGTTAGCCACACGGTGGGGGGAGGGGTGAAGCGTGAGTGATCTCTCACACCAGACCGGCAGGCCCTCAATACAAGAGGCAAAATGCGACCTTGGAACAAAAGCACATGTGCTGTGTAATGTGAACAGCAAGGTTTAACATGAAAGAGTGTGCCCATTGTTCTCTAAGATGTGTCTTTTTAACTACCACTCTTCCTTTTCCTCCACCAGCTGCAAATGTTTCTCCTTTGCAGAGGCTAATGAAGATTAGAAGGTGAAAAAAATGCACTTGGGATGAAATGTTCTCTGAGCTCCTGCTGTCCTCCCACACAGACAGAGCACAGCAAAATGCGTGGAGGCAGAGAATGTCAGAGTGCAGGAAAGCACAATATGAATGCGAGAAGAGGTGGCAGGCTAAAGAAAGTAAGTGATGGTCTGAAGAGAGTAAATGGCGGGCTGAAGATGATCGGTGGTGTCAGCTTGCTGACAGAAGGCAAGAGTCGATGCTCAGGCTGCTGGAAGATCAAACTCATATGCTCCAGCGTATGACTGAGCTGCAGGAAAGGCAGCAGGAGCACAGACCACCACTACAGCCCCTGTGTAACCAACAGCCCTCCTCCCCAAGTTCCTTAGCCTCCTCACCCAGACATCCAAGAACGCATGGGTGGGCCTCTGGCCACTCAGCCACTCCACCCCAGAGGATTGCCCAAGCAACAGAAGGCTGGCCTTCAATAAGTTTTAAAGTTCAGTGTGGCCTTGTGCTTCCCTCCTCCCCCACATCTCCCAGGCTACCTTGGCAGTTATCCCCCTATCTGTGTGATGAATTAATAAAGAATGCATGAATGTGAAGCAACAATGACTTTATTGCCTCTGCAAGCGGTGATCAAAGGGGGAAGGGGAGGGTGGCTAGCTTACAGGGAAGTAGAGTGAACCAAGGGGCAGGTCAAGGGGGGTGGTTCATCAAGGAGAAACAAACAGAACTTTCATACCGTAGCCTGGCCAGTCATGAAACCGGTTTTCAAAGCTTCTCTGATGCACACCACGCCCTCCTGTACTCTTCTAACTGCCCTGGTGTCTGCTGCACATAATCAGCGGCCAGGCGATTTGACTCAACCTCCCACCACGCCATAAACGTCTCCCCCTTACTCTTACAGATATTGTGGAGCACACAGCAAGCAGTAATAACAATGGGAATATTGATTTCGCTGAGGTCTATCCAAGTCAGTAAACTGTGCCAGTGTGCTTTTAAACGTCCAGTTGCACATTCTACCACCATTCTGCACTTGCTCAGCCTATAGTTGAACAGGTGCCTATGTATGGCTTCATGAGCCATGGCATTAAGGGGTAGGCTGGGTCCCCAAGGATAACTATAGGCATTTCAACATCCCCAACGGTTATTTTCTGGTCTGGGAAGAAAGTCCCTTCCTGGAGCTGTTCAAATAGCCCAGAGTTCCTGAAGACGTGAGCATCATGTACCTTTCCTGGCCATCCCACGTTGATGTTGGTGAAATGTCCCTTGTGATCCACCAGTGCTTGCAGCAGCATTGAAAAGTACCCCTTTTGGTTTATGTACTTGCTGGCTTGGTGCTCCAGTGCCAAGATAGGGATATGGGTTCCGTCTATCGCCCCACCACAGTTAGGGAATCCCATTGCAGCAAAGCCATCCGCTATGGCCTGCACATTTCCCAGAGTCACTACCCCTGATATTAGCAGCTCTTTGATGGCATTGGCTATTTGGATCACAGCAACCCCTACAGTAGATTTGCCCACAGAACATTTGCCCACTCCAAATTGATGCCCGACTAACACCGGCCAGCTGTCTGGTGTTGCAAGCTTTCACAGGGCTATCGCCACTTGCTTCTCAATTGTGAGGGCTGCTCTCATCTTGATATTCTCGTGGTTCAGGGTAGGGGAAAGCAAGTCACAAAGTCCCATGAAAGTGCCCTTACACATGCGAAAGTTTTGCAGCCACAGGGAATTGTCTCAGACCTGCAACACTATGTGGTCCCACCAGTCTGTGCTTGTTTCCCGGATCCAGAATCGGCATTCCACAGCATGAACCTGCCCCATTAACACCATGATGTGCACATTGCTGGGGCCCGTACTCTGTGAGAAGTCTGTGTCCATGTCTCTGTCCTCATCACTCTCGCCACCGTGCTGCTGTTGCCTCCTCACCTGGTTTTGCTTTGGCAGGTTCTTGTTCTGCATATACTCCAGGATAATGCGCGTGGTGTTTACAGTGCTCATAATTGCCGTGGTAATCTGAGCGGGCTCCATGATGCCAGTGCTATGGTGTCTGGGCTGAAAAAAGGCGTGAAATGACTGTCTGCTCTGACAGAGGGAAGGGAGACTGATGGCATGGCTTACAGGGAAATAAAGTCCACAAAGGGGGTGGCTTTGCATCAAGGAGAAACACAAACAACTTTCACACAGAATGGCCCCCTCAAGGATTGAACTCAAAACCCTGGGTTTAGCAGGCCATTGATTTCTCGGAGAGAAGGAGGGAGGGAGGAAGCAAATGAATACAAAACAAATCAGGTCTATTTCTTGTTTTGATTCATACTATTTATCTTTTACATCTTTAGGCTGGCAGCAGATGGTGCAGTTTGACTGCTAGCCATCATCATCTCCTGGGTTCTCAGCAGAAGATGGCACAGTAGGACTGCTAGCAATCGTCATCTCCTGGGTGCTCGGCAGAAGATGGGAATGACCTGGCTGAGTCACTCCCATGTCTGCCCACGTGCCCCTGACTGACCTCACCGAGGTTGGTTAAAAGAGCACCCAGGAGCATGACGATGATGGTTACCAGTCATAATACACCATCTGCTGCCAAAAGGCAATGAGCTGCTGCTGTGTAGCAATGCAGTCCCACATCTGCCAGCATCCAAGAGACTTATGGTGACGGTCAGCTGTGTGGGCTCCATGCTTTCTGTGGTATGGCATCTGCACAGGAAACAAGGCGCAAAACGATTATCTGCCGTTGCTTTCACTGAGGGAGCGGGAAAGCGGGGGCTGATGACATGTACCCAGAATCACCCGTGACACTGTTTTTGCCCCATCAGGCATTGGGATCTCAACCCAAAATTCTAATGGGTGACGGAGACTGCAGGAACTGTGGGATAGCTAACCACAGCTACCCACAGTGCAACACTCTGGAAGTTGACACAAGCCTCGATACTGTGGACGCAGTCCATCGACTTAGTGCACCTAGAGCATTTTTTGTGGAGACACACACAATTGACTGTATAAAAACAATTTCTGAAAAACCATCTTCTATAAATTTGACCTAATTTCGTAGTGTAGACATACCCTTAGTCTCTGCGTTTATGTCTCTCACAGCTACCAATCCACTGTCTACTGGTCTCTGAGACCTTCCAGTCTGCTCCACTGAAAGCTGCAACTTGATTATGTTGGTTCTTCTGTATGTGAAGTCAGCTGAGAGAACAGAAGAGAAGAATCCAGGCTCATGTTGGAGAAACATGGAAAAGACCTACAATATAGATTTTAGTGATGGCATGTGATCCACATGTAACCCCTGGGTCACCTAGTGAAACCTTGGGGCTTGGTTAGTGTTCAAAGCAGAGCGCATCCCTGGGTGTGCTTGTGTGTGTCTAGCTGACACTGTAACAGCTGGTAGTACAACCAGCCTGAGGGTCATCTGGAAAATTCAGTGGTCTCTTAACCTTCATAAACAAATAAGCAACAACATCCAACAATTAAAAACAAATAAGCTGCAAGTAACATGGACAACAGCTGACTGAGTCTGGAAGTAAAAGCAAACAGCACATGTAAAACAAAATAATCAGGATGCCATTAAAGTGAGAGAAAATCCACATGAATTGATAGCTGTTTCAGTCATGATCATACATCTGAGAATGTTACAAAAAATAGTGTCCCTTTAAAGGAGATGAAAATATCCACTAACCTCAAGAACAAACATGTTTTAAAACAGAATAGTCCTGTAAGACTTTTTAACACTTGTTCGTTGATTATATTAATGCCAGAATATATTAAAGAAGTGCAATATAAATTTGATTTTAATTGTTTTGTACACACGCCAGTGAAAAGGAACTGATTGGATACAGTTCACAGGCAGTATGTTAATACGTTATTTTCATATGATGATAGCTTTGCATAATCTTTCTTTTTCCAAGATTTAGAAGAACCTGTTGTTAACCAAAGCACAGGAGACAGGAAGAATACAATTTACATAAAATCGGCTACCCTACACATTAATTAGTTATGTGGTTGAGCGGAAGGTGTGCTCACTTAGTAGAAAGTACACTTTATAATTTATACACCAGCTGTTTCAGTGCTTTCTAGTCCATTTTCCTCACTGCCTGCCTCTAATGAAATCGTGTTACTGGAGAATTGACTGGGGTGAATTGAGATTTTAATCCCATTGATGCTCCTCTATGGAAAGGCTCACTGGTGGGAACTTTTAATGGAAGGTCTGTAATCAGAAGACTCTTGTATTCAGTGTCCCACTATAATGACTCTCATCAAATGTTAAAGCCCAGGCAGTGTGCAGAAGGCTAGAATTTCAAGGTTTTTGACCAACCCCATTTGAGGCATTCCTCTGGGAGTGTGTGATTACTCAAGTTTAGCAGTTTATTGCCTCATCTTTCAATATCCAGTGAAGCACAAAATTCTCATCTCAGTTGCTCTTTTTACTTAAAGAACAGGCCAAAATAGACTGCAGAGCTACTAGCACTGTCATTGGTGTTAATTCTTGCTTTTCTGTTAACAGGAGAGCAATGGAAAAGCTTTAAAATACTAGAACATGAATGCTGCTTAGCCTCTAATAAAAGTGATCAGTATATTTTGTAAAAAAAATTTGGTTCAGAGTACCGCTTTCCAAAAATAATATACTTTTTCTTTTTTTCTTTTTTTTTTTTTCACTAAGGGTTCCTTTAAGGCTTAATAGTGACATTAATTGAAAGGTGGTGCTGTTCTGCAAAGTGGAGTGAGTTAGTGGGATGTAAACGTGTATTAAAATCCAGCAGAGCGAACAGTTTTCCCATTCCCCAAACTTTGCAGTCAAGAAAAGTACAGTCATTAAGAGAGACGTGGTCAAAAAGCAAGCTGAATTGGGAGTTAATGGGACTCATTACATCGACTGTATGTTAGTAATGTCTCCCTTCTGTAGCAGAAGAACACGCAGAAATAGATGTAGAAAAGCAAAATCCACTTAAACAAATGCCTGTTAAAAACCCTGTGAAAAGAATGCATTTGCTGTGAACAGACACATCAATTAATATAATAAAAGCCACTTAAACAAATATTTTAAAGAAATAAACTGGTAAAATGAAGGAATTTCTTTTGACAAAAGATGCCAAGTGCTGTTAAAAGGAATAAATCTATTTAAAAGACAAAATTTTTTCAAATGTACCCAGTCAAAATAGATGGACTAATAGAAAGAAAGCCTCTTAAGAATAAATGCTAAACAAAAACGAATATATAAATAAATTAATAAATCAAGATGAGTCATATCCCCCCCATGCAATGTATGAACATTTCTCGGACGACCATTTAACGAAAATTTGTTTAAATGACTTTCCTTATCCTCTATTCTTTTCTCATTGAATTTATCAGACAAAGGGCTAATTTGGCAGTGTTTTCCCTTAGGGAGTTCTTTCTCTCTGCAACTTCTCTGAGAGCAAGCAAAGGTTCAAGATTATTCACTACCTATGAAATTCAATCCAGTGTTCCTTTTCTTATTTTATTTACTTAAAAAACTCTTATGGAATGCACTTGTCATTGACGGTCATCTTATTATAGTTTCCAGCTTGAATAGGTACTTACCTATTCAAGCTGAAAGCCTATAATTTACTGTGACAAAGTTCCTCCTCTACCTTGGTGGATCCTGTGCTTATTGGCAGATTTGCTCACCTCAGTGATCTCCCCCACAGTCTGGATCAACTCCTCCTGTGTCTGATCAGGAGTTGAGAGGTTTGAGGGGAACCCGGGCCCGCCCTCTACTCTGGGTTCCAGCCCAGGGCCCTATGGATTTGCAGCTGTCTATAGTGCCTCTTGTAACAGCTATGTGACAGCTATACCTCCCTGGGCTACTTCCTCAAGGCCTCCACCAAATACCTTCTTTATCCTCACCACAGGACCTTCCTCCTGGTGTCTGATAGTGCTTGTACTCCTTAGTCCTCCAGCAGCACACCCTCTCACTCTCAGCTCCTTGTGTCTCTTGCTCCCAGCTCCTCAGACCCACTTCCTTCCTCTGGCTCCTCTCCATCTGACTGGAGAGAGCTTCTTTTAAAACCCAGGTGCCCTGATTAGCCTGCCTTGATTGGCTGCAGGTGTTCTAATCAGCCTGTCTGCCTTAATTGGTTCTAGCAAGTTCCTGATTACTCTAGTGCAGACCCTGCTCTGGTCACTCAGTGAACAGAAAACTACTCACCCAGTGACCTGTATATTTGCCCTCTACCAGACTCCTGCACCCCACTGGCCTGGGTCTGTCACATTACCTACATATTTTTTATATATTACACTAAATCTATGCACATATAGTTCACCTACTGAAAGGTGCAAAAATTGTATAGCATAGTGCGTGTGTGTATTTTAGGTGTAAATGACATATTCATGTAATATGCGTGTTTGTTTATATTTAGTACTTAATGTATTAAAGATGGGCTTTGTATCAGATTTCCACCAATTCAAGTTTTAACTAAAACAGAACAGCCACACCTCAGATTTCTGGAAAGCTCTCTGTCCACATCTCTCCTCACTGATGTCCCTTCATTGAATCAACCTTACAATATCCATCTTCAGTTCCACATTTCTCCTGCACAAAAGACTCTGGCTCCCTTCCATCATGCCATCCAGTTTTTGGATGCCTCCTTCAGCATTTGTCTTAGCAACTCAATGTCCTTCCCCAACAAGCTCTCTGTCAGTGTCCCACAAGAGGTAATTTATGTGACTCCCCATCTGAATGCCTCACAAACATTAATTAATTTATCTTCTTAACACCTGTAAAGTTGGGAAGAGATATTATCTCAATCCCACAGATCAGGAGCTGAGGCACTGAGAGATAAGTGACTTGCCCAAGGTCACACAAAAAGGTGGTGACAGAGCCAGGAATTTAACCCACATGTACCTAAATCCCAGTCCAGTGTCTTCCTTATCAATACAAAATAACCACAGGTCCAGTTTCTATGGACTAATGCCACATAAATACTAACACTAATATACATGTATAAGGAGTAGAACGCACAAATGTATGTTCTAGTGATCGATCTCTACCACTTCAGCTAAAAGATAAGCCTCTTTAGCAACTAGAAGGTGAGGCCATTACAAACTGATAAAACTTGAGCAAACCTGGCAGATTCTAACCATAAAGAGCAAGGAGACTCATGTACACAGGCCAGAAGATGGTTGTGGGTACAGCAGACAAATGGGTGGTCAAAGTTCATGTTATTGGCAGAACAGGTGTGATGTCATAAAAAAGAAGAAAGATGAGACGAAGGAGCTTAAATGTGATCCTGTGTAAAGAATAGAGCCAGTGATGGACTGAAAGAAAGGGAAGGAGGGTGGTGTGGTGAGAGTAGGGTGACCAGACGTCCCGTTTTTATAGGGACAGTCCTGTTTTTGGGGACTTTTTCTTATATAGATGCCTATTACGCCCACCCTCTGTCCCGTTTTTTCACAGTTGCTCTCTGGTCAACCTAGGTGAGAGAGATGGGCAATATTTTAAGGCAGAGTTTGTCCTTATGCTCAAAACAAGCATATGAGGTTTAGAGTTCAGTTGTACTCTCAAAATATCCAGCCCATTCCTGGGCCCATTTTAACGGTACCTGGACCCTGTGACGGACAGCTAAGTATACTGGGCCAGATTCACTTTTGCATCCAATGACGCTAAAATTATGAAGAGAGGAAATTCATGTGCTTTCTTATTAGAACACAATTATAGACAACTCTTGATTTCCACTATACCTACAGTGCCTTCTACATAATTAAGTCACAGATTCATCTGACCCTGCATTTAATTTGATCTTTGATCAAAACATCTGGAACCAAATCATTTGGATTAAAAATAACATATCGTCTATATTTTGTTTTGATTTGTTTTTATTTCTTCAGGTAAGTATTACTAGGAAATGCCATCATGACCTATAGGAAGTAGTTACTGTAACAAAGAATGCCAAATTTCAGAATGAGACTGGAGGAGGGCAGAGGAAGAGGAGGAGAGGCAAAAGGGGATTTACATGATAAAAAATGATTGAACCTAAAAGTTGAGCAGTTCTGACTGTTATTAACATAAATACTCTCATATTCTGTGAAAGCTGTGAAATTAAGGCGGGGAGGGGGGGGTCAGAAGAATAAGACCACCAGTGGCTTATTTAATTCAAGGTGATATGAATTTGCTTGATTTCTATAACAGGAAGATACCATACGCATTTTAAAATTTAGTTACAAAAATCAATGGAGGCTTATGTTACACCTCCAAATCAATGCATACATTGATGCATGATACATATATGCAAACATAATCCCAACTATACATCTGGACAACTATACATCTAAACTGATGTGGTCTAAATTAATGGTTACCACTCAAGAAAGGCATCTTGGAGTCATTGTGGATAGTTCTCCAAAAATATCTGCTCAACGTGCAGCAGCAATCAAAAAAGCAAACAGAATGTTAGGAACCAATAGGAAAATATCATAATGCCACTATATAAATCTATGGTACACTCACACCTTGAATACAACATGCAGTTCTGCTCACCCCACCTCAAAAAATATGTTAGAATTGGAAAAAGTATAGAGAAGGGCAACAAAAACGATTAGGGGTCTGGAACAGCTTCCATATGAGGAGAGATTAAAAAGACTGGGACTGTTCAACCTAGAAAAAAGACAACTAAGGGGGGGATAAGCTAGAGGTCTATAAAATCATGAATGGTATGGGAAAGTGACTAAGGAAGTATTACTTATGTCTTCACATAAAAAAAGAACCGGGGGGGGGGCACCCAATGAAATTAACAGGCAGCCAGTTTAAAACAAACAAAAAGTACTTCTTCACGCAACACACAATCAGCCCACAGAACTCATTGCCAGATGTTGTGAAGGCCAGAAATATAACTGAGTTCAGAAAAGAATTAGATAAAGTTCATGGGGGACAATGGCTTTTAGCTAAGACATTCAGGGGTGCAAACCTATGCTCTGGATGTCCCCAAGGGCAGAAATGAAATCAAAGATGTAGCATAAGGCAGATGGAGCATGACTGCTGTGTTTTATCATCCTTTTCCTTCTGTACTGAGAGGAAGGAAATGATCGTGACTATGTTTCGGCCATTGTAACAAAGCAAATGCTCGTTGAGGTCTCCCTTGTGACCAGAGATCTCCCTGCAGCAACCACCCTCTGGTCTCCCTCTTCAAAGTTCTTGATAAGCTCTGCACAGTCTCTCTTATGAACAGTATGTGTACCACCCTCCATTTGGGGTTGATTTGATGACCACAAAGAGTTTCACATTATGTATTCATGTTCCATATTGCACATAATGTCTCAAAAACAAAGTTCAGAATTATATTAGTTCTGCGGCCCACCTGGAGCTCTTCTCTTACCGGCATCTGTCCTTCACAGGGCCACACTGCTAATCATTTCTATCTGCAGCTCAGCCATCCGGCTCTAGGTTTCTTCTCCTACCAGTATCTTCCCTGCTCTGAGAGAGAAGGTTATATTCTGTCTTCATCCAGAGAGCTCATCTCAATTGGCTAGAGGAAAGGGGAGCCCCATCCCCTACACTCCTGGTCCTGAATCCTTAAAAAGATAGTGTCCTGGTTTTCTTCCCCTACCTAACTACTGGTTCCCTGGGACATTTCCTCTCTTCCACTGCATGGCCTTTTCCTGGGCCTTTGTTGATTCCAGCTCTCGGGAGTCTTCTGGTTCCCTTCAGTCTCTAAAGGCCAACGTACCACATTACATCCACCTATAAATAATTTTCCAAAATTCTGAAGGCCAACAGTGAAAGTCCCATCATTATGGACACTGGACTAATATGTTAGAAAAGTGTAGACCCATCTGTACTCACTGTAGCAGTACCATTGTTGTGGGAGTACCTTTTGTTCTGTGAAAAGTCAAATTAAGTACTAAAAAATGTACTGTAGGAAACAATTCTGCACCAACCCCAAGCGATGGGCCAGCTAGTCTAATTTAAGGCTATGATTTGGGCACAGCCATTTTTAGTAAATTGCATGGCAGAGGTGTGTGTGGGGAAGAAAAAAAAGTCATGGAAAGGACATCAAATTATGTAGTTTTTGCTACATCAACATACGCAACCACTTTTAAGCAGTAAAAGCAGCTGTTATTAACATGATGATCAATGCTAATTTATGTAGCACCCACTGTGCTTCACAAGGAAAAGCTATACTTTTCCCCACTTTTAAACAAACTGAATCAAATTTATCAAAAATGACATGTAATCCTTGTTACTACTGTGAAATACTTTCCCCCCAAAATAATTTAAATAGTAACTTTTGCTGTTGGTAGGGTAGTTGGTTATAAAAATATAAAAAAAGAACTGACACCAAAAAAGTGTACTGTTGGGCAGGGTAAATAGAAGAGTGGATTATAATAGTGGGGGTGCTGAAAAGTGAGGCCTAGGGAAAGGAACATTGGAGAGAGAGCCCACCATGCACTTGCCCTGCAGCAATGGCTCTTGTCCTATGTGGCTGGGCCCAGCTTCCCATTTCAGGCACTGTGACCCAGCCCACAGGGCCATAGCACCACTCTTGTTTGTCATCCCCACCCCTCAGTCCCCATCTTGGTCACGACATCCAGAGAGGGCAGCCAGGCCTGGGCACTGTAAGGACTGAAATAGGGCAAGGGGGAAGGCGTTCCCTGCCACCAGCCTGAGCCTTCTGGAGCCTCTATCCCCTGTCCCTCCCCTTCCCCACTCCTTACCTTATCTTTCCTGCTGGCAAGCCTGTGGCCCTCGAGTGACCTTTCCTGGACCCAGCTGCTCCCCAGCAATGAGAGGAGCTGCCACTGCAGTTTTGGCATCTGGCAGGGGAGGGCCCAGCTGCTGGCATGTGACACGGTACTAAGTGGGACCTGGCTAGCACACTACACAACACAGAGTGGGACCCAGGTGCTGGCTGGCCCAGGCCAGGTCACACTGCCTCCTAGCTAAGTGCTAAAAAGTGTGAGGCATGGCCCTCCCCATGTAAAAAAGTTGGAGGGCAATGGCTCTTCCCCCCGACCACCACCACTCTCTGCCACCTATGGAGCTAGGGCCAGCCCCCATCACAGAGCCGCTGCTACAGGGTGAGTTTGTCACAGACTTTATTCAAATTCATGATTGCCATGAATTTCGTGACATCTGTGGCAAATCACAGCCTTACTAATAATGTAGGTCTTTTCCATGTCCAACCTAATGATAGATGCTCCATGGGAAAGAGCATGAGCTTGTCCAGCCATTGCTCATACATAGCAGCTGTACTCTGTTTTAACGCAGCACACTTCTCCTTTGGATAAAAGAGTTCCCCACTATAAAATGGTCCAGAGAAAAATCAACATTTCCTGTCTGTATTCAGACAGAACTGAAAAGACAGCTCAGCAAACACAGAGTGAAAGTGAAATTTTGTTGTGTTATATCACTCAAATGAGATTATGAGCTCCTATAAGGTATTGATTTTTGTTTCCTAGGAAGACTCCATTTAAATGAAAAAAAGTACAGTAAGTGGGTATATGCCTAAAAGGGACAAAGTGCTGCATATTGCTTGTGAGCATTATTTAACACTAAGCTTTATTTTCCATATAAAGATTCAGTTGTATGCCAGTAACTTGATGAGTATAACTTTGTCACATTCACAGGGGTATAACAAGGCCATGCAGGTCATAGCTCTCTAATTTGCAGCAAGTTCTTCTAGAAATTACTATGACCTACTTAAAACCCCCCACATTTATAAATGTGTATCTTCTGTGGATTGATTTAACTTCCCTTAATATTTTATGACCATTGCATGTTTAACAGGGATGATACATTTGGTGACACTGTTTTGTATTCTGTTCTCTGTAATTACATGGTAATTATCCAATATGCAGTTCCCATAATATTTACTGGAAACTTATGTGGTTATTTCTGTCTTTAGAAACAATCAGTATGATATGCTTAATGTAAATATTATACCGTATGGTAATTTTATACCATCATCCACATCTATAAACTTCAGGGCATGTAATTACTATGTCAGTACATGGTAATTATAGTGGTAGTTACAAATATTGAATGAAGCAATGGAATGGTTTATTCATGCCCTATACATGACTGAAAATAGACAGTATACAGAAAGAACAATGGTCTTTGTTTTTACAATTAATACATATGTACAGTGTAATTCATAGGTAGAATCCCTCCACTGTATACTTCCAAGCAGCATGCATACATACAGCATACTGTAGCCTCCATGTAAAGCTCTCTGCCATTATGTTTAGCTGAATCCACTGCAGTATAGTGAGTTATCCTTACAAACTAACTTTATTGCAGATTCACAGCTGTAACATATCCCTTTTCTTCACTAGCTTTAGTCAACAGCCTCATGGAGTGGTCTGTTGTCTGTTCCAGGTAACCACTTAACTTAGCAGGTCACCCAAACTAGTAAAAGATTCCAGTGCTTTTATTTTCTACATGAATCACTGAAATGGCATCTCAATTTTAAAGAAGGGGGGGAAAACGTTATAGGATTGATGTAAATCTGGCAAGAATCATCATCTTCACAGTGATGATCTCTGCAAATTTGCATCTCTTCATGAATTTCTAAGTTCCAGTGACAACCCTCATTGAATATAAAACAGCTGGGAAGTCACAGCTCCATCTCCTTGTTTGGCAAAGAGATATGAATTTGCAAAGAACTGGTGTACAGCTCTTTTGTGGATAAATATTAACAATGGGAGAAATATCTGATGGGTAATGTTTTGGGTCTAATGATCTACTACCAAGAATTCAAATTATGAATTTCTCTGGAGATTTTTGCTACACTAAACTGATCGACTTCAAGGACAGAAAGCTTGATGAAAGGTGTATTTTAACCTTACCCTTCACCCCCCAAAAAGAGTTTTGTACTGCAGAAGACCTAGAATTGCTCGGTTTAAGAAAAATAGATAAGGGGACACTTTAGATAACTTCAGACCAATAAAACTGCTGTTAAATGGAACTCTCTCCCAACTTCCCAATAAGAAATGAAAATCGCATTAAGAGATATGTACCTTTGAATCCAAAAGTATTATATACAGTGACTGTTCTAACAAAGAGATGCATAGAGTGGCTCCGGTCATCATCTGGTGTAAATAGACTTCACTGGCTTCTAAAAGGCTACACCACTTCATGTCAGCCAAGGATCTGGTCCAATAGTCACAGTGGCTTTGAGATTAGGCCACAATGTAATGCCTGACATGCTAATGTCCATGTAAAGAACGGGTGCAGCAGTATGTAATGAGAAATCTGTTTATGTTGTGGCTGTGAATACTCTGCATCTCAGGGCTGGTCTACACTAGGGGGCGAAATCGATCTAAGATATGCAACTTCAGCTACGTGAATAGCGTAGCTGAAACTGAAGTATCTTATTTCAGCTTACCTCCCGTCCTCACGGAGGGGGATCAACGTACACGGCTCCCCCTGTCGACTCCGCTACTGCCGCTCACCCTGGTGGAGTTCCGGAGTCGACAGGAGCTTGTTCGGAGATCGATATATCGCGTCTAGATGAGATGCGATATATCAATCCCCGAGAAATCGATTGCTACCCGCCAATATGGCTGGTAGTGAAGACGTACACTCAGATATGGCTGTCTGGTGCTCTTGGGAAATACGCCTAAGCTGATTGATAAGAAGCAACAGCAGCATAGCTTCAGTGGGAAAGATTTTTGTGCCCAGCGACCTCTGCTGTAGCTCAGTCCCTCTTATTGTCCCAGTTTTCTTCCTTCTCAAACAAGTGATCAGCTAGAAGTGCCTGCTCCCATGAGACAGTACATCTATAACAGAAAAGGAGGGCAAAAAGTGCCTACACAGTGGGGGTCCATTCAAGTCAGTGACAGCAGGCTCCATCTGTCTACAGCATACTGAATCTACTGCTCACCATTTAGGGGGATGTGGCAGAGACTGATGCTGCGACAGCTCCCCTCTCACTTGGATGGGCTATGCAAGGGTATGCCTGAAGATATTCAAGAAGGCTCCCCTATGGCTTGTACTGCTACATTCTCTGTACTTGTATAAGCTGAGTTGTTGCAGGAATCTCAGTGTGTCAAAAACCTGCATATTTTTAGTGCTGCTTCCTGCAAATTGACTCAGGCAAAGTATAACCATGAGTCCTTGATTGTGATATTGAGGGTGCAGGGTCACAGTCCTCCTGAAAGAGGAGCTCTCAAGACCCAATTCAGCAAAGCACTTACGACATGTGCACTGAAGTCATTTGCTGAATGTGGATGGACTTAACATGGGCTTAAAGTTATGCTTCTGCCTTAACGCACAATGTGTTTCTGTGGCTCAGCAAGGTCTAAGGTACTGCACAAAGAGAAGAAAGTCTGGCCAATAAACGGCACCCACTTGTCTGGTAATCAAACAAGGACTTCACTGCAGCCCTACTGGGAACAAGTTGTAGCAAAGGATCTTGGGACCAATTCTCCCCCACCTTACTCCAATTTCACACTGGTGCAACTCTATTAGCAGTAGAAGTGCACTGGCATAAAACTGAAGTTAAACACACTGGAGAAGCAAGTCACTTATTTACACATAACTAAATAAAAGAACGTGAACACACTACTCATTGTCAGCTTGGCTCAGGCATGTGTGAAATAACTGAAGGGTGTGTAGGAGGGGAATCTGCACAAGTAATGCAGAATATTTTCTGAACATGCTTGCTCAGTTTTTTAAATGAACTTGCTTTGGCCAAGCTTCCTCTCCTTTTGTATTTACTTTCCATGAACACTTAAGTGATCAAGTTTTACAAACAGAGGTGTGAGCTTGGGCAAGACACTTGACCTTGCTGTGTTTCTGTTTCCTTTTTTGTCTATCTTATCTATTTGGATTGTAAACTGTGAGGAAGGGACTGCCTCTCACTTTGGGCATGTATTTAGTACAAAGGGGGACCACTAGGCATAACTATAATACAAATGTTGGCAACAACAAATTGTACAAAGGGAATTTCTAAAGTCACATAAATGGTGAGCATCAACGGGAAGCAATTTTTAAATTCACATATGATTATTATTGGTTGTGCTCGCTTGGTTGCTCATCCACTAAGGAATTTGTCTGACCAGTCATAACTAAGCCCCATTGCTCAAATTTTGACTATTGAGTATCGGCTACTCATTTAGAATTGCTTGTCCATGAAGTTAAAAGTAAAATAATAAAAAAGTTGCTAAGTGAATTTGAAGAGCGAATAAGGGAGAGGAAATTGAGATCTGTTTAGGGAAATTCCAGACAGAGAGTTAACTAATAAGACTAAGTCCTATCCTCTATGCTTGTGAAGAGTGAGCAGAGTGAGTATACAGAGCCTCTCCCTTCTGCCCACCCCCAGCAACAGGGCATGATCTGTCCAAGTGGGTCTCAGTAGTCAGCTTTGGAGAAATGTTTGGCAAGTATGCCAGCCTATGTACTGAAGGCAACCAGGTCGAAGGGATAGAGTGTGATTTGCACAAGCACTGCAGTCAGAACTAGCTCAGGGTGTACTTCAATCCCCTTTCAGAGCACCAACAAATTGTACTCGATAGCACATCTCTGGCCTTCTCTATGGAATCCTGCCCAGGTTCTCAGAAATCCTTTTGCAGAGGATGCACTGGGTAGTGACAAGGGCAAGATATGGCCTACAATATATGGGTTAATATGCCCCAAAATCTTCAAAGAGAGCAGAGCCAACACCTCCAACATCTCTTCCTCAGCAACGAACAAATAAACAACCCAGCACTTAAAAAAAACATATGGAACAGAAAAGTATCTTAAGCCGCACTCTGAACGATGTCAAAGATGTGCTCTGGAGTATCTCAAGGGGAAAAGCATTCCTGAGCTTCATCCTCCAACCAGAGAAGCCCCCACCATTGCAAATGTATTCCTGGTGAGAGTCAGCAACTCCTGCCTTCCAACCGCACTAATCTCAGTTGCTTAGATGGAACATGCTCCCTCAGGAAAGCTGATCTTATACTATTTAAGCCCTTAAATATTGAGGGCTAGATCCTTGACTCCTGTAAATCAGCACAGCTTCAGTGAATTCAGTTTACACCAGCTGAGGATCTGGTTCAGACAATATAATCTCCAAGTGCATTTGCTGAATTATGGAAAAGAAAAAGAGAATAATGTACTCCATTCTTGGGGAAACTGGGCTTGTATTTCTGTTTCTTTTTGGCCTTCTCACCTAGGAGATCTTGAGATGTAGCTAGGAGGCGATGCAAAAAAATACATTAATAAATGGAGGTTGCCAAATGAAACATTTATTTCTGTGGATGGAGAAATCTAAATATTATATTCAAGTTACTTCAACTTCTTCCATCACTCAAAACAAAATTGTTGCCAAAATCAGAAAACTCTGATATTGCATAAAATGTTCATGTGCAGTTATCTGTACTATCCAAATGTAAAGAAATGGATCCAAATTTCTGATGCTGAAAATATGGCCAAAGGTTTCATTGGGGAGAGGCGGGGAAGGAAACAACGCAACCTTAAAACTTCTCTCAGGGCTTCCCTGTGTAGTTCTGTGTTTTTCTGACATTCCTTCCTGGAGGTTTCATACCATGTCAAACTCAATGGGAAGATGTTGCCTTGCTTACACCCCTGAGGTCAAAGAGATTGCAGGGGATGTCAGTGCAGAATTTGACCACTTGCACTAAATTTATAATTGGTGTAACTCCTCAGACTTCAGAGAGTTAAGCCAGGAGTGGACGGGGCTCAATATATCACAAACTGAACATCTTGTGTTCTGAGCTTTCCCTTTTACTCGCTTCCTCCGCTAACACCACTGCCACTGCTCTGGTTTTGACTCCTCTCCTTCCTTCTCCTCTCATTCCAGACTTTTCCAGATTCTACTGCTTGTTCCTATACTCTCTCTCTCTCTCTCTCTCTCTCAATTTTGCCCCTTTTTCACAATCAGCAAAACACTAGTCAGTGCTCTAGAGCTCTCCCATCTTCTCAACATATCTCTCTGCCTTCCACACTAACATTGAGGATGCGCTGCTCTAGTCTTTAAAGAAACAAACACTATCACCACTATAACTTTGCTTGTCTCTTGGGCCTCTTACTCTCCTATCTTCCTCAATTTTATTTGATCCAAAGAGCTACCAAAAACAAAACAAAAACAAAAAACAAAAAAACCCCCACCAAACCTGTCCCTCCACTCTGATCAGGTCTCTGCCCCTTTGTTATATTTCTACACTGTTTTCCTCTTACCTTCTGCACCAAACTCTCTTCTTCCCATTCAAGGCCCTTCATTGATACATACATCTCAGACCTACTCTCTGCTTACAAACACTCTGCACTATTCATACTCCCATGCTTTTTCTTAGCAATTTACAGTCATAGAGTTTAAGGCTAGAAGAGACTAAACAGGCCATCTAATCTAGTCTCACCTTCTGTATGTCACAGGCCACTAAATACCATATAGGCAGCCTCCTTCCCACACTGCACCTAGCCCAACAGCCAAAATCAGAGTGAAGTGTTACCGCCCTCAACTAGTTTTGTTACTTAAAAATTGTGACAAGACAATTCTCAGCAAATCTGGCTGCCCCAGGTGTTCTTGACTCTTGTCAGTTTGAGAACAAACCTTGATAAGTCACAAAGACTGCACTGGTAAGTGATCTGCTCCTGGCGATAGATGGAAATCAGTCACCCATGCTGATTTTGTTATATCGGTAAGTCAGTGGCTCTCAACCTTTCCAGACTACTGTACCCCTTTCAGGAGGCTGATTTGTCTGACATATCTCAAGTTTCACCTCACTTAAAAACTACTTGCTTTCAAAATCAGACATAAAAATACAAAAGTCACAGCACACTCTCACTGAAAAATTGCTTACTTTCTCATTTTACCACACAATTATAAATCAATTGGAATATAAATATTGTACTAACATTTCAGTGTCTAGTATATAGAGCAGTATAAACAAGTCATCTTCTGTACGAAATTTTAGTTTGTACTGACTTCACTAGTGCTTTTTATGTAGCCTACTGTAAAACTAGGCAAATATCTAGATGAGTTGTTGCACCCGCCGGAAGACCTCTGTGTTCCACCAGGAGCACACGTAACTCTGGCTGAGAACCACTGCTGTAGTTACCTTTGGAGGATGGAGGAAGGTTTCAGCTCCCTCCCACCCCCTTGGTGAACGTGCATATAGAGTCGTTTGGAGGATTAGTGAGGTTGGAAGAGCTTCAGTATTTTCAGTATGCTGACAACAACCAGCTGTATTTCTTAATCTCTTTTGATCCTGGCGATGCTGTTGAATACCTTCTGCTGTGTTAGGTATACATGGGTAAGGGCTAGCTGGCTGAAGCTCGGTCTACAGAAGACTGAAGTGTTGTTAATAAGTTGCGGGGAAGCATCCAGGAACTGTGGTGAAGATATCTCCCACTTTCACTGAGGATGTTACTTTGTTACTAGTGTTTGCACACTGACCATATTCCAGCAGTTGGAAGGAAGGCTTTTTAAATCGTTGTTTGGAAATTGTGATAGCTTCTTTTGGGATGCAGCTCTTGCTACTATAAACTACTGCAATGCACCCTATATGAGGTTACTTCATGAACCAGCTTGGAAGTTAAAGAGGGTGCAAAACACAGAGGTTCACTTCCTTAACATTATAATTTGCCTGGAGCACAAGATAGGAATGCACTGAGATATGCACCACATGGAGTTTAAGGTCATGGGTTCAACCTATAAAGCTCTATGCAGCTTGGAACGTGTCTTTCTGAGAGATGATCTCTATCTCCACGTCATACTGCAGAACTGTGACCAGCATCAGCACTTAAATTGGATCCTCTCAGACAATGTCTAGACTTAAAATGCTGCAGCTGCACCACTTCAGTGTAGTCACTCACTTCTGTGATGGGAGGGGTTCTTGCATTGCAAGAGGCGGGAGCTAAGTCAACAGCAGAATTCATCTGTCGACCTAGCGCTGGCTACACCACAACTTAGGTTGGCTTAACTACGTCTCTCAGAGGGGTGGATTTTTCACACACAGCTATGCAGATGTAAATTTTCAGTGTAGACCAGCCCACAGTGTGTAAAAAAAAAAAGGTGCTGTGCTGCAAGCAGGGTCTGTCCCATGATGGTTCATTAGCTTGGGGATTCACTCCTCACATTAATCAGAAATGACATAAATCTGTTGACCTTCAGGACATGTTGCAAAGGCCATCTCTTTACCCTTTACTCTTTGTGGAGGGAGCAACAAGGACTAGCATTTGTCATCAGAATGCGGGACTTGTATGATTTGACTGTTATCTGTGGTTGGCTCTATCCTAATTTGGGGGGAGAGCGAAGCTGCTGGGTTTTTTAAGTCATTATATTTTTTAAATTATGTAAGAAGTGCCTGGAACCCTGACCTTTCTTTTATGTTTATTGTGAATCTTAAATAAATAATTACACATCACCTCTCCAATGGGACAAGCCCAAATTAACATAAACAAAGCTCCCTCGTTCTCCTCCCTGTACGTGTCTAACAACACATTCAAGGTCTGGCCATGCACAGCCATATCTCCCTGTCGGATTTGTCTCTCTTCTCCTGAAGTGTACCGTTGTGCCTGTACGTAAGCCCCTTGGGCTGAGCTTTTACACTTTACAGTACTATGTAGAACCTGGATATTCTGATCCCTTTTCATTATTTTCCACTAGCATATTACTAAGCTACTATATTTTATTTATGTCTGTGGGCGTTTGCTGGGTGATGTCACAAACTAACCTGTATTTTAACATGCTCACAGTTTCAGCATATTCCCACTCTCTAGTGTCATCAATTTAGGCTGACGTTGAGCATTGACATTACTAACATTTGGCTTGTGTGTAATGGGGAAGGCAGTCTGTTCTTTAGTGGTAAGCAAGGTTGCCCCTCTGGGAAATATAATGTGGAGCCAGGAACAGTATTAAAGCTAGAGGTACTGATTTCTACATTGATTATTCAAGAGCATAGACAGTACTGTGCTAACAAAAGTAGAAAAAGGGAAGCCATTGCAGTTTTTCCCAGTAGCGCATTTTTGCACTAATGCCTTTAGTGAAATGCTATCCTTAAAAAAACACACCCTCAAATAGATGGAAGAAACAGACAAGGGGAAAAGAAAAAGAGAGAGTGAGAGACAGAGAAATAAGATTGTAGAAATGTACAGGAATGGTGGAATTAAGAACAACATTCTGCTTTTTTTTCAATGTAAGCAATGAAAATATTGTGAAAATTAGCATTCCATGACTGTGTCTTCATAGTCCCATTTACTATCCTTGACACCACCTTCCACAACTCTAAGGGCTCTGAGTTCATGAAATACAGTAGCACTAGATCTTTCAAACCTGAGCATGCTAATGAACGATTCTGTAAAAGTTTTGTGGTGTTTGTATTAGCAAAGAATTACGTGGGTACCTTTCCAAAGCTTAGCAGTAGCTCATTCATTGTCCACCGGTGCAGGGAAAGGGAGGCAGATAATCTAAGTAGTATTTTAAAACTTTTTTTGGAGGGCAAGGAGGGGGAGAGTGGGCTGTTTCAAACAAACAGTCCCACTTTATAATATGAAATGATGAAGGAAAATGATTTAAAAGCCACTTGATCAGTATTGTCTCCATTTAAAAAGAATCTAAACTGATTTATTGTTCCTCAAATGGCTGAAACACTACTTTGCTTAATGTCATTAAAAATCTAAGATCGGCACCCGGCCTTAATAAAAGTATGGAGAACATTGTAGTAACTTAACTGGAGAGGGAAAATGAAGCTGTCATTTTTCAATATAATTAAACTTGGTTTCAAAAATCCAAAAGGTCTGTAATATGAATTAAACTAATTACTTTGTGTGGTTTAAACATTGATTTCAATGTTAAATTTAATGGACTTAATGGATGTTGCTTTTCCCATCAGACTGGTGGCTGGTGTTTGTCTTGTTTCTTGACCACTTATAGATTTCTGCTGACCCTTTAAACATATTACAGTCAGCAGCCTGCTCATTTTTGTGCATGAGACTGTTACTATTTTACATGGATAATACTGATTTCCATAAAATGTGTCTCAGTGTTATTTCTGGAAGACAAAAGCATACACAGGCCAGGGGAAAAAAGCAATGGACCAGATTTTCAAAATGTGCAAGCAATTAATTTTGGCTGGGCAGTATGTGAATTCCAGACAAATGTTCTGGAACTTGCAAAACATATGTTAAACTTCATAGGACAATCAGACTATTTACTGCATGCCCTCCGCTTTCCTGCATTTGTACATTAGCATTGTGCATGTAAATTATAAAATCTTTAGGGCAGGGATTTGAAGCCTAATTCTGATCTTTCTTCCTTTGCTGTAAATCAAAAGCCAATGGAGTTACACTTGCATAAAACATGCTGGAGATGAGAATCAGGATCCTGGATTTCTTGCCTGTCTATAACATGCTAAGTACAGTACTGGTGTTGTACAAATAAGAAATACATGATAACATAATATACCTTGGGCTCACTGTAGATGTTAGTGACAAAACTCCCATTGATTTCAAGGAGAGAAGAATCAGACACCATGTGTGAGGTCCAGAAAAATGCTCATTTCTGTATTTGACTTTGAATCCATGAGATATTACCTTCTGATTCTAATTGCTTGACTTATCATACAATCAATAGATCAATAGGAGTTTTATCCTGGCTGGACAAGATTGGTCTCACTGCTACAAAAAGCTCTTTAAAGCAGGAATCATATCTTTACACATCTAGCACCATAGGACCCTAATCCTGATGCTCCAAATGAAATCAGTGGGAGCTGGTGGGTGCTTAGCACTTTTGAAAATCAGGCCACATATATAGGTGCCTAAATATGAACTCCAATGCTGTAAATCTTGTTCTATGACTATGCCACTATTGGTGGAGGTGCTATAGGCTAAGGTTAAAACAACAGTTTAAAGACTGTTTTCCCACCAAACTGTTTTTACATTTGTTGTCCAATGATAAGGGACCATTGATACCATGGAAAATCAATACCTTGACATATTTGTGCTGTCTCTTTTTCTGCAGCAGGAATGCTAGATGCGGGACAGAAGGATAATTGCTAGGGATGGAGGAGAAGCCTGCACATATTTATTAATTCAGTCTATCAGGGAATCTGCAATTCTCCTGAAGTCAAATGGGAAAGGGGCTCACTGTGACTGCAGGGCTGTCAGGGATGGCTCCAAGAGTAATTCTGGTAAATTGCATTATTATAGCAATGGAGGACATGTCACAGTGGTGGTAGTAAGTTGGAGTTGTCATTTAGCAAAATGGTTTACCTCTTCATCTGGGTTTGTGATATGTTCCTGGGAACACTTATGCTGAAGTATATGTCACTGGCTGTTGCTAAAACTGTTACTGGTATGACCTTTAAAAGAATAATGTTATGACAGAAGAGGCTGCCAGCACCCAAATTGACTCTTTCTGTCCAGGGTCTAAAACAGCTGTGAACGCATTAAAAAAAAAATATCATCCATACACTGATTGAATGATTTAACAGAAAGAGTCAAACACACAGTGCTAGAAAGTTCTTTTAAATAGGAAGAGCCAAATCACCAGCCGATGTAAATCAGCACAACTCCATTGATTTCAGAGGAGCTATACTGATTTCCACCAGTGGAGCATCCAGAGGTGAAAGTAAGCCGGTCCGGTCCAGTCTGGTCCGGTCTGGCGTAATGGCAAGAGCCATGCCGGACTGGACCAGCTTCTCCAGAGATGATTTAAAGGGCCCAGGGCTCCACTGTGGGGAGCCCCGGGCCCTTTAAACCACCGCCAGAGTTCTGGCAGCTGGGCTTGGGTGAGGATTTAAAGGTCCTGCAGCTCTGGCCCCTACAGGGAGCCATGAGTCCTTTAAAGTGCTGCCCAAGCCCTGCTGCCAGAGCTCCGGCGGCACTTTAAAGGGCCTGGGGCTCCCCACAATGGTTGGAGCATCTGGCCCTTTAAATTGCTGCTGGAGCCCAGCCGCCGCTACCCTAGCTGTGGCTGGGCTCCAGAGGCAATTTAAAGGGCCTGGGGCTCCCCGCAGTGGCAGGAGCACTGGGCCTTTTAAATCCCCATCCAAGCCCGGCTGCTGGAGCCCCACTGCTGGAGCTGTGGCGGTGCTTTAAAGGGGCCGGGGGTCTCCACCGTGGCTGGAGTGTCTGGCCATTTAAATCGCTGCCAGAGCCCAGCCGCCACTATCCCAGTGATGTCAGGGCTCCGGAGGCGATTTAGAGGGCCCGGGGCTCCCCACAGTGGCAGGAGCACTGGGCCCTTTAAATCCCCACCCAAGCCCGGCTGCTGGAGCCCTGCCACCGCTACCCTAACCCTAGCCCTGCCGCTCTGGGGTAGCGGCAGCAGGGTTCCTGCAGTGATTTAAAGGGCCTAGAGCTCCATGGTGGCTGGAGCTCTGGGTCCTTTAATTCACCCCTGAGCCCCGGGGCTCCCAGCCGCCTCTGCAGCTGGTAGCTCTGGGGTGATTTAAAGGCCCCGGGGCTCCCAGCCACAGCCGGTGCCCCAGGGCCTTTAAATCTTGAAAGGCCATGCCTCTTCCTGTTGCAGCCACACCTGCTCAGGACTCCGGCGTACCGGTAAATCCTTTCAGTTACTTTCACCCCTGGGAGCATCAGACCCTAAGAAGTATGTTTTCCTCAGTGTATGGAAGTTCAAATGGCACAGGATTTGTAAGTGCCACTGTGCTTCTCAAAGAAGAGTACAAAAGATTTGGAAAGGAGAGGCTATTCTTTCAGTTTGGAAATGTCAGTCAAATTGGAGACTAGGGAAGTGGTGCATTAGGGTGCTATTCATGGTGAAAATATCCCTAAAGTGGTGGGATTTGGTCAGTCAGCAGGCCTAGTGGTCTGGGCCTCTAACCTCAGTCTTGCTTTCAGTTCAGTATGTCACAGACCCTCTGGATAAGGTTCCTTTTGGCCTGGCTTTTTTGCTATATCCCTTCCTCCTTCCCTTCTTGGAACCAGGAGTTGTGGCTCTTGGGAAGGGTAGGCGGACTTAAGTCCTCCTGTTCCACCGGGTCCTGACCCAGACTCCTGAAAATATAGTGGCATGGAATGGCCTAGATTCATCCAGCCCCCGGCTCGCTTTCCTCTGGGGCACTTCCTACCACACTCAGTGTCTCAGTTTGGAGTGTGGTCATAGTTGTGTTAAAGTGCTTGCTTCAAACCCTTACCATCTAAGGCCTATGTCTATGACCCTCTGATGCTCTAGTCCCTGCTTCTACCTCCCTCGGGGAGGGGGCAAGACCCCCTTGGTAGCAGTCTCTTCTCCTGCTGCTGCTGCGGAGCAGTGGTCATCCAGGAAATAGCTCCTCTCTTTTCTCTCCCCTGGGGCTGTTGGAGCTACCTTTATACTGTGGTTTTCCCCAGGAGCATACTCGGCAGTGCCTGAGGGGCAGAGCCATCTGGTCCTAGTACTGCTACAGCCCTTCCCCTAGCTCGGCCTTAGCGTGGGATCTGGCACCCCATCACAATCCCATGGATCGTTTCCAGTAGGATTTCTCCGTTGTGTTTTTTTAAACCACTGTATGATCTGTCCCTGGCTGATACCTAACAGACGGATGTGAACACATGCTGCATGGGCCAATGTGAATGCAGAGTTTATTTGCATAAAGAGTTCTGGTGGAGATGGACTTGCATGTAAGGGTCTTATGTAAATTCTGCATTTTGAAAATTATGTAAATACTTAAAGTTCATATCCACCCACACCTTTCTAGGCTAGGTAACTATGAACTTTCATGACCGCACTTTAGTACAGAGGATTAAGCTGTGAAGGTGTCAGGTATTAATAAATATGTATCCTTGGAAAAGGGAAAATTTTAATGAGAATGGTTAGGCAATAAAAGAAGTTGGGAACTCACCATCAGTAGCTACATTCAAAACCAGACTAGATGCCCAAATACACCTCTACCCTGATATAATGTGACCTGACATAATACAAATTTGGATATAACGTGGTAAAGCAGTGCTTTGGGGGGTGGGGGGGCGGGGCTGTGCACTACGGTGGATCAAAGCAAGTTCGATATAACGCGGTTTCACTTATAACACGGTAAGATTTTTTGGCTCCCAAGGACAGCACTATATCTGGGTAGAGGTGTAGTAACAATTACATCAATTATGCCTTGATACTGGGTGGAGTGGGAAGGCTAGACTAGATAACTCACTAGTCTATTCTTCCCTTTAATCTCTGTCTCTTGCCTTTCCTTCTCTCAGCCATCGTAGTTCATTCTGGTGCTATGTCTCCTTGCACATTTTCCAGGATCCAGTCACCAGTCCAGGGACTGAAGTAAATAATAAATAATAATAATTGGAGATATACCTATCTCCTAGAACTGGAAGGGACCTTCAACGGTCATCAAGTCCAGCCCTCTGCCTTCACTAGCAGGACCAAGTACTGATTTTTCATGAGAACAGTTGATAATGATGATTCTTTTCTGGACTTCGACATCTGAGGCTCTGCTCATTAGCCAATCATCCAGGTAAGGAAAAAACTGGATGCCTAGATAGTGCAAGTGGGCCAATACCACCACCATTCATTTTGTGCAGACAGAACTGACAACAGGCAAAAGAGATGCTGGTAGTGGGTGTCTCCTGTTCTAAAGTGCAGTACTTCTGCTGGCCTGGATGTATTCCCACATGGAAGTATGCATCTTGCAGTCGAAGGCAGCAATCTCCATTCTCCAGGGAAGTGATAGCAAAAGTTAGGATAACCATCTTGAACTTAATTTTCTTGATGAAGCAGTTCAATCTCCTGAGGTCTAAAATGGGACAAAGGCCACCAGATTTCTTGGGAATTAGAAAATAATGGCAATAGAATCCTCTCCCTCTGTGATGGCAAGGAACCTCCTCTATCGCTCCCAATTCCAGAAGGGACCATTCTTCTTGAAGCAATATGGCCTCGCGAGATAGGTCCATGACAAGAGATATGGATGGTGGTGTGAGGAAAGGGAAGCAAGTGAACTGGATAACATAGTTACAGAGCTGAGCACCTATTTGTCTGCTGTTATGTCTTCCCAAGAGCTCTAAAAGAATGGTAAGTATGTGGCATAGGTGCTGAGACTGGTATACTTGAGCAAGCAGTCAAAATGACTGCTTAGAAGCTATCAGTGTCTGGTAAGAAGGGCCTCATGCAGAGGAAGCTGTCTGGTGACATCAAGAAGGCCTGGATCATCTCTTAGCAAAGTCCTGGAATTTCTGTTGGAGATATGATATATAGTAAGGCTGAAGTCTAAACTGGTTCCTCTTTGTGCTTGGAGTATAAACCCCTAGTGATAGCAAAATTTGTCTGGAAGTTTTTCAAAATATGCATAGCATCAGCAGTCCTCTGAGAGAATAACTTAGACCCCTCAAACAGCAAGTCCTCGATTGTATTTTGCTGCTCCTCCAGAATTCCAGACATCTGGAGCCAAGACAAATGTCTCATGGCAATGGCAACAGCCATGGATCATGAGGCTGTATCAGCTCCATCAATAGCTGCCTGGATTGATGTTTTTGCTATGAGGTGCCCGTGATAAACAAGAGCCATAAACTGTTCCCTATACTTGTATGGTAGATTCTCTGCAAACTTGGCTCTTGCTGAAAAATGGACAAGAGAGCATTTGACGAGCGGCTGTGGAGTAAACTTTCCTGCTATGTATATTTAGTCTTTTGAGTCCCTTGTCTTTAGGAGTAGCTTTGGAATGAGACTGGTGGGAGCATGCTCTGACAGCCTTGAGCACCAATGAGTTGGGGATCTGGAGAGTGAAAAAATAATCCAAGTCTTTCAGAGGGATTTGATGTCTGTCAGCTCTTGTGTTTATAGGTGGTACAGGGTCCTGGGTCTGCTGGAGGGTTTTTGCCAGTTCTAGCAGGGCTTCATTAATGGGAAGGATAACCCTTCCTGGAGTAGGAGGCTGTAAAATATTGAAGAGACAGTGAAGATTTTTGTGAATGAGCTCCACCTGTACTCCCACAGAGGTGGCCACTGGCCTTATTAAGTTCTGGAAAAAGCTAACTCATCTGAAGATGGAGAAGTGGACTCTGGCATGACAGACTCATCTGGTGATAATGAAGACATATGTGCAGGGACATCCAGAGATTCCTCCATTATGTCTCCCTTGTCCGTAGGGTCCAAAATGGTGGGAGGAGGGATGGTGGAAGGAACCTGCACAGAGGTTTCTTGGACTAGAGAAAGGGACCTCCTTCTAGCAAGAGAATCTGACTGGGGTCTTGGAACAGGACATGACCAGTATGGCCTAAGGGAGGGGGCACTCCACGGTTGAAGTTATCCATGGTAGAGAGCACCACAAAAGAGCTTCATTCTAGGAAGACCATTCTTAGAACCTGTGTCCATGTCATGATGCCTGGAAGGTGATCTGAAAAATTGGGATGGTTATACGCGCCTCTCAGGTTCAGTGTGTGAGGAGAAAATAGAGGATTCCTCAGGAAATGGAGGGGCTGTTCCTCTTGGAGATCACAGTAGTCTTGATATCGCAGACACTCGATAGCTAATATGGGACAAGATGGTCAGAATGTCAATGAGATAATCGGTGCTGGCGTGAAAGAATGGAGTACTGAAGTCGATTGCATTGATGACCCCAGTAGTGCTGACTGTGCTGGCAGAGCTGACTGTATCGGCAGTCTCAGTGGTGCTGACCACACTGGTAATAATGATTGCATCAATGGTGCCCATGAGCACAGATTGTACTGACTGAGCTGGTGGCGCAAATGGTGCTGGAAGTGCTGACAGTGGTGATAGTGCTGAGGCCTATCACCCCTGCAGGACCAAAGGCACCTTAGAGTATGTCTACACTACGGGATTATTCCAATTTTACATAAACCGGTTTTGTAAAACAGATTGTATAAAGTCGAGTGCACGCGGCCACACTAAGCACATTAATTCGGCGGTGTGCGTCCATGTACCAAGGCTAGCATCGATTTCCAGAGTGTTGCACTGTGGGTAGCTAGCCTGTAGCTATCCCATAGTTCCCGCAGTCTCCCCCGCCCATTGGAATTCTGGGTTGAGATCCCATTGCAAAAACAGTGTCGCAGGAGATTCTGGATAAATGTCGTCACTCAATCCTTCCTTCGTGAAGGCAACGGCAGACAATCATTTCATGCCCTTTTTCCCTGGATTGCACTGGCAGACGCCATAGCATGGCAACCATGGAACCCGTTTTGCCTTTTGTCACTGTCACCGTAGGTGTACTGGATGCTGCTACCAGACGCGGTACTGCAGTGCTACACAGCAGCATTCATTTGCCTTTGCAAGATAGCAGAGACAGTTACCATCTCTATTGTACTGTCTACCATGCCATTGTAAATTGGCGATGAGATGACGATTATCAGTCGTTCTGTACCATCTGCTGCTGTCATGGGTGCTCCTGGCTGGCCTCGCTGAGGTCGGCCGGGGGCGCATGGACAAAAATGGGAATGACTCCCCGGGTCATTCCCTTCTTTATATTTTGTCTAAAAATAGTGCCTGCCTAGAATATGGGGCAAGTGTACTAGAGAACCAGAGAGCACAGCCGCTCTGTGTCAGAGCCCAGAGATCCCGCAGAAATGATGAGCTGCATGCCATTCTAGGGGGTGCCCCTGCAACAACCCCACCCGTTTGCTTCCCTTCTCCCCCAACCCTCCTGGGGCTACCGTGGCAGTGTCCCCCCATTTGTGTGATGAAGTAATAAAGAATGCAGGAATAAGAAACACTGACTTTTTAGTGAGATAAAATGAGGGGGAGGAAGCCTCCAGCTGCTATGATAGTCCAGGCAGGACATTAAAGGGTGGCAGGGGAGAGGAGCCCAGCCTCCGCTGCTATGATAGTCCAGGCAGTACAGAATCTTTTCTTTAGACATGAAGGGGCGGGGGGCTGATGAGCTCAGCCTCCAGTTGCTATGATGAAGACGGTTACCAGCTCATTCTGTACATCTGCCAGGAATGACCGGGAGTCATTCCTATTTTTACCCAGGCGCCCCCGGCCAACCTCACCGAGGCCAGCCAGGAGCACTCACGGGCTGATGATGACGATGGATAGCAGTCATATTGTACCGTCTGCCACCGGGAAGGGGATCTGGTGTTTCAGCGCTGCAGCACCCCGTCTACCAGCAGCATGCAGTAGACATAGGGTGACATTGAAAAAAAGGTGAGAAACGATTTTTTTTTCCCTTTTCTTTCATGGGGGGGGAGTGGGGAGAAGGGTGTAAATTGATGAACATATACCCTGAAACACCTTTTGGGAAAATGTTTTTGACCCTTCAGGCATTGGGAGCTCAGCCAAGACTGCAAATGCTTTTCGGAGACTGCGGGGACTGTGGGATAGCTGGAGTCCTCAGTACCCCTCCCTCCCTCCATGAGCGTCCATTTGATTCTTTGGCTTTCCGTTACGCTTGTCACACAGCACTGTGCTGTGGCCTCTGTCTATCATAGCCTGGAGATTTTTTCAAATGCTTTCTCATTTCCGTCTTCTGTAACGGAGCTCTGATAGAACAGATTATGTCTCCCCATACAGCGATCAGATCCAGTATCTCCCGTAACGGTCCATTACGGTCCATGTTGGACCTCTTTTTGGATTTGGGACTGCATCGCCACCCGTGCTGATCAGCGCTCCATGCTGGGCAAACAGGAAATGAAATTCAAAAGTTTTCCTGTCTACCTGGCCAGTGCATCCAAGTTCAGATTGCTTTCCAGAGCGGTCATAATGGTGTACTATGGGATACCGTCCGGAGGCCAATACCGTCAATTTGCGGCCACACTAACCCTAATCCAACATGGCAATACCGATTTCAGTGCTACTCCTCTCGCGGGGGAGGAGTACAGAAACCGGTTTAAAGAGCCCTTTATATCGATATAAAGGGCCTTGTTGTGTGGACAAGTGCATGGTTAAATCGGTTTAACGCTGCTAAATTCAGTTTAAACGTGTAGTGTAGACCAGGCCTTAGATGTCATTGCCAGACTCAAGTGCTGCAATAATGGAGAGTCTGGTCAAGGAAACACAGATGATCCCTCACAGACAGGAGTAGAAGGCATCAAGACAGGTAGGTGCTCTATCATCAGCGCTTGCGATGAAGTGGGACGCATCACCTCTTTTATCAAGTAAACTTATAGGCGGAAGTCCCTCTGTCTAATGGGGAAGGAGCTACAAACTGGACATTTGTCCCTCACATGTTCTTCATCTAGGTAGATTAAGCAGCTTTTGTGCTTGTTTGTGACCAGGCTAATGGCCCTGCACGTGGCAAACTGCTTGAAACCTGCAGATTTTTTCATAATATCTTTTACTAGACCAACTTCTGTTTGTGAAAGAGATGAGCTTTCAAGCTAGGCCAGTGTTTCTCAAACTGGGGTCGCCGCTTGTGTAGGGAAAGCCCCAGGCAGGCTGGGCCGGTTTGTTTACCTGCCCTGTCCGCAGGTCCGGCCAATCGCAGCTCCCACTGGCCGCGGTTCGCTGCTCTGGGCCAATGGGGGCTGAGGGACGTACTGGCCACTGCTTCCAGCAGCTCCTATTTGCCTGCAGTGGTGAACCGTGGCCAGTGGGACCTGCGATTGGCCGGACCTGCGGACAGGGCAGGTAAACAAACTGGCCCAGCCTGCCAGGGGCTTTCCCTACACAAGTCCAGTAAGAGAAACACTGAGCTAGGCAGAGCTCTCCTTCAGGTTTGTAAAGCATTTTGGGGATACAGGTCTTATGAAAGACAAATTACAAAAATAAGGCCATGATTCAGGAAGCTACTTAGGCATGTACTAAATTCTACCCCTACTCTGGGCAACATATAATATGTGGAATCAATGAGATGTGAGCACATGGTTCAGTGCTGTTCTGAAGAGGGATGCTTTCCTGAACTGGGGCTAACGTTGTACTGCACTGGAAGCTATTGGGGCAGCAGCGGCAACAGAATGGATTGTATGAAATACAGCTTAGCCGGGACACCTATTTTTCTAAATGAGAGCCCCCAAAAGATGAATAATAATTAAGAATACAATTTTGTGCAGTAAAATTTTAATCAATCAATCCTGGGCTCCTTTGGATGAATTAGCCCATAGAGTCAGAAATGCTAAAAAACCCACAAACCACAAGACAGCCATGATCCAAACTTATCTGAGCTTTAACATCCCTTCCATTAGGTAATTTTCTAGTAATGTTGATTTAGCAGTTACAATTTCATTCAAAGGAGTCTAAACAATGTTAGAAGTTAAAGTCTTCATTTCAGGTTTACTTTGCAATTCACTGTAGATCTTTCTACTCTAAGTCTGGTCCCAAATAACCAGTTATATATTTCTTATTTAAAATGTACAATGTTTCTGAAAATTGAAATAGTTTCCAAAATTGTCCCCCACTGGTAATTCTGCATTTGATTGTCAAAAATGTTAATCTTTTCTCAGGCCTGAAATTATGAGCCAGCTTTCTTGGTCAAAGGCCATAATAATTTGAGGTCTTATTTTATAAACTCATTTCTGCAGAGTGATATCCTGATAGGAGCAAGAATAATAAATCACAAACATGTCCCCCAAGATTGCATTGTAAATGTCAAACTAGACAGGAAATTGTAATTAAAGAAAGGAAATTGCTACAAAGAAGCACTTGATTTTAAAATGAGCTAAGCACAGAATTTTCTAAGCATTTAATTATAGACCAATTTCAACTGACTGCTTTGCTTTTGCAGTCATATTTCTTATTATAACTCTTCTACATAATAACCAAATCTCTCTGCTTACACTGGTCAGAAGTATTACTACATAACACTGCATAAGCAGAAGGATTACTAACTTTACAGGAACTATAATCATGCTTTAGTATGATGGATAGAAATATCCAAATTTCACATCAGTGATTATCTAATTTTAAATCAGTGATTGAGCATATACCTGCGCTGAACACTATCTGCATCTTTTCTAAACTGTCTCTGAAACAAGTGCAAAGTGGTACTTATTGGTGCACCATTTCTGAAACATTTAATCTGATCACCAACACCTTGGCTAAGTCAATAATTCTGTGCCAGTCAGCTATGAAAATTCAGGACTGTATCCTCAGACACCAGAGGGAGTCCCTTTGCACCACTCTGATGGGACAAATGGGACAGAGTACTTCCTTATGAGGACCGTTGAACCTCTCTTTAATGTAGGGGGAATCCCTGGCTGGTATATAGCTGGCTCTGTGCCACTCACTCTTCCCCTGAGGCATTACAGGTGGAGAGGGAAAGAGTTAGAGAATGGTGTGCTCTGGTAATTCTCAGCCAGCAGAGTAATCACATAGGAGGCTGTTCTAGGTAGCATAATTTCAAATAGTCTCAATGCTCCTAAGACCTACTATGGGCCCTTTTGCCCTTAGCCATCTCCAGAAACAAGAGGTATTAAGGGTGGCTTAGACAGGGCCGGCTCCAGACACCAACGCAGCAAGCAGGTGCTTGGGGCAGCCAAGGGGAAGGGGCGGCACATCGGACTCTTCGGCGGCAATTAGATGGCAGGTCCCTCAGTCCCTCTCAGAGGGAAGGACCTGCCACCGAATTGCCGCTGAAGAAGAAAGCAGCGTGGTGGAACTGACGCCGATCATGATCGTGGCTTTTGTTTGTTTGTTTGTTTTTTGTTTTTGTTTTGTTTTTTTCCCCGCCACTTGGCGTAGCAAAAACCCTGGAGCCGGCCCTGGGCTTAGAACTACCTTCATCCTCACTTTACAAGTTCTGCTCTGAGCACAGCTGAGCCAGACTCAAGTATCAGGCTTTCAAATTGCCCTGACAGCTTTTTAAAATGTCTTACCTGTAGTGAGGCGATGGAGATGTTTGCGATTGTACTAACATGGGAAGGAAAACTCCTAAAGAGGTTTTTTTACATAGCCTAAAAAGTTCACTTGGTGTAAAATAATACCCTGTATGTTCTTAATATATCAAGAAACAGATACAGAAACACTTTTCTACATCAATACTGAAGACAGAGCTAATCAAGTTGTACGGGGTATTCATCAGGTTATAGCAAACTTCACTGGATTCGTCACAGTGCATACCTCCAACCAGCAGAGAACAAATCAAGATGCAGATATAATCCTTTGCACCCATGATCTGACTATAGCTGAAACATTATGCTGCTGTAGTCACTGCACGGACGGGACAAAGTCTAGTCAATTGGTGGGTACTTTCCAACCAAGATATTGATCTGTTGCCTTGCAAATCAATATATCAATTTTAAATTCAACCACTCAAACTTTTGGATGAGATAAATTAATAGAAGTATCCAGATCTTTCACTCATGCTTACATCAGCAGCAGGAAGGAAGAGTTGATACAGTACTGCTAATTAAGCTATTTGGGTATAACTTGTGGGTAAAAGAGAAGAGCTATGGAGAGTGTTAGAGAAGAATGGAGTGGAAGATCATATAGTAAGTAGAATAGTGTTCTTTAAAGGGGATTGGGCTAAGAGGCAGTGAATGGTAATAAGAAAGAGGTGGCAAAGGGGAGCTGTGAAGAGTGGCAGAAAGCCTGAATTAGTCAGGTGTGACGAGACAGATACTAGAAGAAGGGAAATATAAGTGGGGCTTGAGAAAGGTGAAGGAGAATGAGTAAGGTGCAATTCGAGATCCTACACTGATAGGAATATTGAGGAGAAGAACAAGGATGCTGAGTAAGAAGTAGGGTTTTTGAGAGATAAAGTTCACAAATGAGGGACAAGAAAGTGGAAGGGAAAAGGCACATAGCAGTAGTGGAGCCTGGGGTCAACAGAAGGTGCCTGGGAAAGAACAGGAGAATAGGCCTGACTCTGAGGGTTGCACTGGAATAAATTGCCTAGGGAGGTTGTGGCATTTCCATCACTGGAGGTTTTTAAGAACAGGTCAGAAAAACATCTGTCGGGAATGGTCTAGTTATTACATAGTCCTGCCTTGAGTGCAGGGGACTGGACTAGATGACCTCTCAAGGTCCCTTCCAGTCCTACACTTCTATGATTCTATGTCTAACTACAGCCCCATCCAGCATGGCTGAGCAGCTCTGGATACGACTGCGTGATCAAGAAGGGTAGCGGCTCAAGCTGAACTGAGATGAAGAAGAATGGAGATAGCATCACTGAATAGGTATTTAGCGCATGACAGTCATCATGTCTAATACAGCAGACACTTTTTCAATGCTCCAAAAAGATTTTTTTCAGGTTTTTCTTTAAACAATTTTCTTGTCACCTCCCTGTCTCTTTCCTTCATGGTTGTGTCTTGACTGCAGAGTTCATTTGACTTACCTACACTTGAGCTGGCTGGCTGGAGTGGGTCTTTTACTCAGTGGTCCTAGTCCAGTCATTCTGCATGGTATTCTGATCCCTGTGTAGCTCAAGTGATATTCCGCAGTGTGCCTCCTGCCTCTCATTTGAGAGACGAACTCAAGTTGAAAGCATTGTCCCACATGAGTTAAGGGGATCTGTATGTGGACAGGACTTGAGTCAACTTTGCAGTGAGGACAAGGCCAATGTCTTTCAAAGGCTCTTTACAACACCTTTGTTTTATCAGCTTTTATTGCTTCATTTTTTGTACCTTTCTTTCCCTTCTGCCCTCCACAAATTGCTCATTTGCTGCTGGGTCACTATATGTAAGTCAACAAATCCTGTTATAATTCCTCCAGTGGTAACTGTTGCCAATGCTTTATTCAAGCAATTACTTGAATATACCAGTTTACTCATGTCCTCTACACTGGTTAAAAAGTAGACTAAGTTTCTGTAAACATAAGTAGCGTCAGGCTGTTTGCGTGGCTTTTAGAGAGGCAAGTTGGCCTTGTGGTCAAGTCACTGGCTAAGGAGCCAGGCAATCCAAGTTATGTTCCTGGCTTTGCAAAAGACTTCCCCTCTGATCTTGGGCATTTAATCTCTGAGCTGCCTCAGTTACTAACCTGTAAAATGGGGATAATAATCCTTCTTGTCTCTAAATTGTAAGCGCTTAGTGAAGGAAATGTTTGTGTTTTTAAAGGGCCTAGCACAATAGGGCCTCTAGGTTTGACTGTAATACAAATCCATAATAGGTTCAAAACTATTTACTAGAATTCCATTTGAGTTTTCCCTAGCATTTATTAAGTTGCGTTATGCTGTTATTTATGTTGTTTGTAATATTCTGTGAGACTGTTAACTGTTAATATTAGAGAGACATGGTGGGTGAGGTAATATCTTTTATCTTGACCAACTTATGTAGGTGAGAGAGACAAGCTTTCAAGCTTACACAGAGCTCTTCTTCAGGTTGTTAATATTTTGAGTTATACCTTGACAGTAATTAAAATCTTGAGAGTGAGACCTCTAGTGTTGACTGCATTGCATTGCAAAAGGAATTCAACTAGCTGTTACCTCAGTGCTGCTTGTCGCTGAGACTCAGGTTACTAGATAAGTTTATTTGGACCATCATATCACTTGAAATATAAAAACAGCTTTGAGGACTTTGCAGTTTTGTGCAGTTGCTGCTCTATGTATGTGTGCTCACAAGGGAAGGATCCTAAATTGACTGGCAGACATCACAAACAAGCACAAGGAAACATTAATACCAGCATGTTGTGGTGAATAAGCAGAATCAAGTCAGCGACAGTAACATGTAGAGTATAAAAAAGCAATAGTGTGCATTTAAAACCAGTGTAACAGTAATGTAGAGGAAAGGGGAGCATACTGCTTACTGTTATCACCTTCTCTCTCTCTGTGGTAATCCCTATCATTACAGCTGGTCCAAATGCAGAATTTCTGTTCCATGGGAAATTCTGACATTTTAAAATTTTATTTTCTCCCAAACTGAATCAAAATTTTCTACAAATTTCTGCAAAAAAAATTAATTTTGAAAATACCAAAATTACCTAGTGAAGCACTTTGATTAGACAAGGCTGAAAAGCTTCATTTCAAGTTTATTTCAACTTTATGTTATATGAAAGCACTTCAAGTTTATCAAAATGAAACATTTTAATTATTTTTCATTACAATGTTGACAAAAAAGATACCATGAAAGTTCCGATTTCATTAAATCAGCATTTTTTAAATAGACAACTGTTCTGTCAGAAACTTTTCAACCAGCTCTACCCCTCATAATGGGATTTGCCTCCCACATATTTAAAACTAGAAATAATTGTCTCTCACACTTTCTTCCTAGCTTGTTGTAAGCTTGGTTAGTTATCAAGGTCTTTGTATGTGTGATAGCTACCATCATGGTTGACACCAGGTATCTCTACAGCTAAAATTATTAGCTCAAGCTGTAGAGAATCAAGAGCCAAGCTCTCAAGTCTAGAACTGTAATAAACTCATATATTCTGTGGACTGGATGCAGAGCGTGATGAGTCATGCAGTGACCAGTGAGCGACTCAGATGTGGGATTTATTGTGTGAAAGCTAAGTTGAAGAAGTTAGTTTTGTAGTTAGTTCTGAGAACAGCAAGATTCATGGCCATTTTTATCTCTACAGGAGTGGGTTGGGCTAGAACATGTATTCTATCTCCTGTATTACACGAGCCTTCCCACTGGAGGATGCTTTGTTCTGGTGGAATGTAGCCACGGTTACAGAGGGAGAGGTGACCTTTCAGGCAGATTCACTGGGGTGCCACCATGCGGAGAGTAGAGCATCAAGATGATGTGTTAAAGGGAACCCGTGTTGCTAAGCAGATGGCCTGCTACATTCCATAAAAATAGGAGCTTCATCAGAATATAGCTTCATTCTGCATTGTGACAGAGTGCTGAGGCCTGACAGGTGGGTCAGCACTCTGACCACTGTACCCTCAAATAGTTTCCCCAATGATGGCTGATTGAGCAATTAGCTAATTAGAAGGAGAGGCTGGGGGAAGGTAAGGAATTAATTAGACCTCAGGTGGCTAACCTGATAAAAACCTGGAAGGAAGCATTACAAAAGGGTTGGGGTGGCCACGGTGGTGACCACCACTGCCACACAGCCTGAAAGAGCTTCCAAGACAGAGAGATCTCTTTTCCGCCTAGAGCCCTGGTAAAGAGGGACTGAGCTGTAGGGGCTAAAACCTGTGATGCTGCACTGTACTAGTATTGGTGGAAGGGTTTGGAATAAAATTGCCCTGTTACATCCATTGTGAGTTACAATGCAGTGGCTCTCATTCTTTCCAGATGACTATATCCCTTTCTGAAGTCCAATTTGTCTTGTGTACTCCCCTCCCCCCACAGATTCACCTCACTTCGACCACGTCTACACTACGGGATAAAATCGAATTTGCTAAAATTGGTTTTATAAAACTGATATTATAAATTCGATTTCATGCGGCCACACTAGGCACAGTAATTCGGCGTTGTGCGTCCATGCTCCGAGGCTAACGTCGATTTCTGAAGCGTTGCATTGTGGTGCACTTCCGTAGCTATCCCATAGTTCCCGCAGTCTCCCCCGCCCTCTTGGATTCAGGGTTGAATCTTAATTGTGCGCGGGGGGTTCTGGGTAATGTCGTAAGTCATTCCTTCCTCGGCGAAACATCAGCTGACAATCCTTTCACGCCGTTTTTTCCCTGGATTGCTTGGCAGACGCATAGCACGGCAACTCATGCGCGCGTTCAGCTTTATTTTTTTTGCGGCACTGTATGTGTACTGGAATGCCCGGAGAGAGGGCGATACTCCAGCGCTACACAGATAGCATTCACTTGCTTTGCTATGATAGCAGAGATGGTATACCGGTCGTTCTGTCCGTCTACTGCGGAGTAAACTGGCAATGAGATGACGGTTATCTCTCCCTCTGTACTGTCTGCTGCTATCATGAGAGCCCCTGGCTGAAATTTTTGAAAGCAAAATTGGGATTGACTCACTTGGGACTGAGTCAATCCTCCCTTATGGTTATAAAATAGAGTCAGTCCTGCCTAGAATAAGAGGCAAGTGTATTAGAGACCAGTGTATCAGAGAGCACAGCTGCTCGTGTCAGTATTCACAGGGGTGCCCCTTCAACAACCGCACCCGTGGCTTCCCTCCTCCCAACTTTCTGGGCTACTGTGGCAGTGTCCCCCCGCCCATGTGGGTCATGAAGTTATAAAGAATGCAGGAAAAAGAAACAGCATGAGGCAGCCTCCCGGGCTATGACAGTCCAGGCAGTACAGAATCTTTCTTTACAAGCAGAAAGGGAGGGGGCTGATGAAGTTCAGCCCCAGTTGTCAGATGAACGACGGTTACCAGCCGTTCTGGACCATCTACTGGGAGTAACTGGGAGTCATTCCCATTTTACCCAGGCGCCCCGCAACCTCACTCAGGGCAGCCAGGAGCACTCCCGGGCTGATGGTGACCGACGATATCAGTCATATTGTACCGTCTACACCCGGGGAGGGGAGAGGAGCAGATACTGCTTCTTCACTGCTGCAGCATCGCGTCTACCAGCAGCATTCAGTAACATAGGGTGACATTGAAAGTAGTCAAGGAATGATTCTTTCCCTTTCTTTCACGTGGTGGGAGAGGGAAAGAAACTGAGGAGCTGTTCCCTGAACTACGCCAAGACACTGTGTTTGAAGCTAAGACATGGGGAGCCAGCCAGAGATGCAAATCACTTTTCAGAGAGACTGCGTGGACTGTGGGATAGCTGAGTCCTCAGTACCCTCTCCCTCTACATGAGTGTCCCTTTGGTTCTCTGGCTTCCCGTTACGCTTGTCACGCAGCACTGTGTATCCTGGAGATTTTTTTTCAAACGCTTTGGCATTTCGTGTTCTGTACCGGAGCTCTGATACAACAAGATTTTGTTATCGAATCAGATCTAGTCTCTCTACAGGTCCATGCTGGAGCTCTTTTTGATTTGAGACTGCTCGCCACGCCACTCACCCACCTGGCAAGCAGGAATGTAATTTCTAAAGTTCGCGGGGCTTTCCTGTTTACCTCCCGCTGCATCCGAGTTAAAGATTGCTGTCCAGAGCGATCAGTGTTGCACTCTGGGATATCCCCCAGAGGCCAATAACGTCGATTTCCGTCCACCAACATACGTAATCCGAATTGTTTAATATCAAATTTAGCGCTACTCCTCTCGTCGGGGTGGAGTACAGAAATCGATTTAAGAGCCTTAATATTGATGTAAAGGGCGTTGTAGTGTGGACGGGTACAGCGTTAAATCAATTTAATCGGCCATTAATCGATTTAACGCGTAGTGTAGACCAGGCCTTCAAAACTACTTGTTTACAAAATCAGACCTCAAAACACAAAAAAGTGTCACGCACACTATTACTGAAAAATTGCTTACTGTCTTTTTCACGCCATATAATTACAAGATAAATCAGTTGGAATACCAATATTGTACTTGCATTCAGGGTATAATAATATAGAGCAGTATAATTCTGTATGAAATTTTAGTTTGTACTGATTTCACTATGTCTTTTTATGTCATTTGCTTCTGTAGCTGTTGCAAAACTAGGCAAATATCTAGATGAGTTGATGGCACCCCCGAAGACCTCTGTGTACCCCAGGGGTATGTGTATCCCTGGCTGAGAACCACTGATTACAACCATCAGGTAGAGAGTCACAAATGTATGGATCACCATGCCAGGTCTGTATCTGATGAGAGAGTATCATCTTCACGGCTAGTCACTAATGCAATAGGTTTGGGAAGAGGATTGTTTTGTTTGGGGTTGTTTTTTGTTTTTTTGCTACCATGGCTATTTGAACATGCAATGGCAATGAAGTGTCCAAATGGATCACCAGGTTGCAGGCAAATTAATAATGTGAGACACGTTACTTTCAGTTGTGGGCATGAGGCCTGGTCTACACTATGTGTTTAAACCGAATTTAGCAGCATTAAAAACAATTTAAGCCTGCACCGTCACACAATGAGGCCCTTTATATTGATATAAAGGGCTCTTTAAACTGGTTTCTGTACTCCTCCCCAACGAGAGGAGTAGCGCTGAAATCATATTGCCATGTCAGATTAGAATTAGCGTGGCCGCAAATCAATGGTATTGGCCTCCGGGCGGTATCCCACAGTGACCATTGTGACGGCTCTGGAAAGCAATCTGAACTCGGATGCACTGCCAGGTAGACAGGAAAAGCCCCGCGACTTTTGAATTACATTCCTGTTTGCCCAGCATGGAGCGTGATCAGCACGGTGGTGATGCAGTCCCAAATCCAAAAAGAGCTTCAGCATGGACTATATGGGAGATACTGGATCTGATTGTGTATGGGGAGACAAATCTGTTCTATCAGAGCCCCGTTACAGAAGAATAAAATGAGAAAGCATTGAAAAAATTCTCCAGGCTATGATAGACAGAGGCCACAGCACAGTGCAGCGTAACGGAAAGCAAAGAATCAAATGGACACTCATGGAAGGGAGGGAAGGGGTATTGAGGACTCCAGCTATCCCACAGTCCCGCGGTCTCCGAAAGCATTTGCATTCTTGGCTGAGCTCCAATGCCTGTAGGGTCAAACACATTGTCCCGGGTGGTTCAGGGTATATGTCATCAATTTATACCTCCCCCCCACGAAGAAAAGCGAAAAAACGTTTCTCGCTTTTTTTCAATATCTCCCTATGTCTACTGCCGCTGCTGGTAGACGGGGTGCTGCAGCACTGAACACCAGCAACCCTTCCTAGTGGTTAGCAGACATATTGTACCGTCTGCCATTGTAATCATCAGCCCGTGAGTGCTCCTGCTGGCCTCAGGTGAGGTCGGCCGGGACGCCTGGGTAAAAAGTGGAATGATTCCCAGTCATTCCCGGCAGATGGTACAGAACGGCTGGTAACCGCCCTCATCATGGCAACTGGAGGCTGAGCTCTATCAGCCCCCCCTTTTCATGTCGAAAGAAAAGATTTGTACTGCCTAGACTATCATAGCACTTGAGGCTGCCCCCCCCTCATTTTATCTCACTAAAAAGTCAGTGTTTTTATTCCTGCATTCTTTATTACTTCATCACACAATGGGAGGACACTGCCACGGTAGCCCAGGAGGGTTGGGGGAGAAGGGAAGAAACGGGTGGGGTTGTTGCAGGGGTACCCCCTAGAATGACATGCAGCTCATCATTTCTGCAGGATCTCTGGGGCTCTGATACAGAGCGCTGTGCTCTCCGTTCTCTAGTCACACTATCCCATATTCTAGCAGGACTGATTCTATTTTTAGACAAAATATAAAGAAGGGAATGACCGGGGAGTCATTCCCATTTTTGTCCATGCGCCTCCGGCCGACCTCAGCGAGGCCAGCCAGGAGCACCCATGACAGCAGCAGACAGTACAGAACGACTGATAACTGTCATCTCATCGCCAATTTACAATGGCATGGCAGACGGTGCAACAGAGATGGTAACCATCTGCTACCTTGCAAAGGCAAATGAATGCTGCTGTATAGCACTGCAGTACGCATCTGTCAGCACCATCCAGTACACATACGGTGACAGCGACAAAAGGCAAAACGAGCTCCATGGCTGCCATGCTATGCATCTACCAGTGCAATCCAGGGAAAACGGGCGCGAAATGATTGTCTGCCGTTGCTTTCACGGAGGAAGGATTGAGTTACGACAATTATCTAGAATACCCGTGACACTGTTTTTGCATTGGATCTCAACCAGAATTTCAATGGGCAGGGGAAACTGCAGGAACTATGGGATAGGCTATGGGATAGCTACCCACAGTGCAACAATCCGGAAATCGACGCTAGCCTCAGTCCATGGACGCACACCGCTGAATTAATGTGCTTAGTGTGGCCACATGCACTCGACTTTATACAATCTGTTTTACAAAACCAGTTTATGTAAAATCGGAATAATCCCGTAGCGTAGACATACCCAGAGATAGAGGAAGCCAATTCTACAAGTGCTTCTATTTTCCTACAAACATCAGCTCTGTCTTGACTAGCTTCAGCTTTTGCATGTTACTGAAAATCCATGTGCGGAGCTCAATTAGACATAAAAACCTGGGAAATGGTGGTATTGATGTTTACCATAAATATATATCAAGCAGGGTGTTGTTCGCATGCCCCTAGCATTTTAAAACTGAATAGCGATGAGATATGCAAACAAATAACAAAAGATAACATTTTCCACTCAGAAATATCTAATTACAGAGCTCAAACTGATGGGTAATAAAAGTTATTTTAAGTTGTTTACATGCAGAGTGCACTTTGGTTGCCGCAACTACTGTCTGCAGCATAGTCTCCATTAGACTGCACATAATAATGCAACCTGGATCCATCCCACCTTGTGGAATGATAGTGCCCAATTCTAAACCATCCAGTTGTAAGTCTTACATAGAGATTTGGGCTGAATTTCAGCCACAGTGAACTTGGCTAATTACAAACCAGTTTCACAGTGCTAAGCTTCCCAGAATACAAGGAGACTGAGGAAGAGGAGGAAGGGAACAGAAGAGAATTAATGAGGTAAGAAAGAAGCCCATGTCTTACTGCAGCTGCTTTCTGCAAGGAGTAAAGGGGAGCCAAGTTCATCTTGCAACACCTGTTCCAGACAGATAGAGAAGACAGGGCCTAGCCAAAGCTCTCCACACAGCTGCCAGCACCCCTTGCAATCAGAGGGGACAAAGAGAGGCCTTGCTGGCATGACAATTCTTCCCACCCCTGCTCACATGAAGGTTATCAACAGGATGTGAACCCAGGACTTTCAGCACCAAAGCACAGACCTCTGTCACTTCATCGGAAGTAGTAAAGGCTAGCTGGCAGCAGAAACCTTATTCTCTGTGTTCTAGTCAATGAGAGGGTGTCACTGTATAAATATGTTACATCATTACTCCTGAGCTGAAGAGGCAGCATCTTACCAGGCAAGCACCATCATGTAAGTGGAGTATTTTGTGATTGTAAACAAACATTTCACCATAAGAGTGAGCCACCATAGTCATGTCAATACATTTAAGAAGAGGCATGTCCTGCCCTATGCTGGGGTCCCCTCTCAGAACTAGCTGAATGCATGCAGCTCATGTACAAAGTCATGATATCAGTTTCTGGATGTAGTTCCCTGGTGTATCACAGTGGGTTGTGCTATAGCGCTTAGTTACAGCTGCCTTTTAAAGAAATGCACAACACGATGTCAGACATAAGTTTTGTGCTGAATTTTATGGTATTGAGATAAGTTTCCCAATTAATATGGGGAAATTTTAACAAGTGTAGGACTCAGTGATAGCAGTTGTGGCACAGCTTGGGGGGAGAAGGAAGGGGGAAAAGTGGCTTTATGATTCTCAGGGCAGCCAGGGGTGTCCTCCTTTACCTCTGCAGGGCACTCCAGTGGCACACACAGGACTGAGAACTTGTCTTCACTACCAGGGTAAATCAACCTAAGTTATGCTACTCCAGCTATGTCAATAACATAGCTGGAGTCGACTTACTGTGGTGTCTTTACTGCACTGCATCAACAGGAGACGCTCTCCGGTCAACTTTCCTTACTCTTCTCGGAGAGGTGGAGTACCGTAACCAACTGGAAAGCGCTCTGCTGTCTATTTAGCAGGTCTTCACTAGACCCACTAAATCGACATCCACTGCATTGACTGCAGCAGCATCACTCCCTGGTAATGAAGACAAGCCCATAGTAAGAGCCATGACCTAGAGCTGTGCAGGAACTGGAATTTCCATTCCACAGAGAATTTGCATTTCTGAAAAAATGTTCCGTCCAAGTTTGAATAAGAAGTTGTAAATTTGAAATTTTCCTTGGAACAGACGTTTTTGAAGCTGGGCAAACAGCAAGTCAGCCAGGCAGCTGGCCAGTCCAGGGAGCACTGCTGTCCGCTAGGGGATTCTGGGAAGCGTGGCAGCCTAGGAAGCTGGCCAGCTCTGTAGCCTGGATTGCACAGGGAGCCCCACAGCCCAACGGGCAGGCTGTTATGGATCCCAGAGAACTAGTCAGCTCAGGGAGTACAGCCCCCCCCCC
>NC_133772.1:50493130-50552019 GCF_003597395.2 Chelonoidis abingdonii
CCCCCCCCCCACACACACACTCACCACTGGTTGGCAATCTTGCAGATAATGAGCCTGCCAGCCTAGTTTCCTCGGAAAAATGTGACAAAATTAACACATTGCTGCCGAATGTTTAGATTCCATTGAATCAGCGTTTTCCAGTGGAAGATTGTTTGACCAGCTCTACCAGGATCTACTCTCTTAGGCCTTGAATCATGCAAATTGCTCTACTTTCATAACTGGCCACCCCTCGCAATTCTGCATTTCATTGTCAAAAGTTGTAATCTTTTCTTATACCTAAAATTACACGTCAGCTTTAAAAGTCTCAGTGAAGCTTCTTTGCAATATAGAGTTCTACCTGCCCAGAGCAGCTGGCAGGAGCAGTGCCTTCATTTTATTTGTCTCCAGTTTAATATATTTGGAACATTTATCAGGCAAAAAGGAGTATCCTACTATATTTGGGAAAGAGGGGAGGCCTGCATCCAGGCAACACTTGTATAGTGACTATGAGAGACATACGCATCAACAGCAATGTGGATAAATGCAAAATAAGGCACGCTGGAAAACATAATTGCAACTATACATACAAAATGATGGGATCTAAATTAACTGTTACCATTTAAGCCATAGATTTTGGAGCCACTATGAATAGGTCTCTGAAAACATCTGCTCAATGTGCAGCGGCAGTCAAAAAAAGCTAAAAGAGTGATAGGAACCATTAGGAAAGGGATAGTCAAGGAGACAGTAAATATTATGCCATTGTATAAATCCATGATATGGCCACACCTTGAATACAGCTTGAAGTTCTGGTCACCCCCATCCCAAAAAAGATATATTAGAATTGGAAAAAGTACAAGAAAGGGCAACAAAAATGATTAAGGATATGGGACAGCTTCCATATGAGGACTGATTAAAAAGACTGGGACTGTTCAGCTTGGAAAAGGGACACCTAATGGGGGATGTGATAGATGTCAATAAAATCATGAATGCTGTGGAGAAAATGAATAAGGAAGTGTTATTTATCCCTCCACATATCACAGAAACTATGGGTCACCCAATGAAATTAGTAAACAGTAGATTTAAAACTCTAAGAAAGTACTTCTTCACACAATGCACTCTCCACCTGTGGAACTTGTTGCTGGGGTGTTTTGAAAGTCAAGAGTATTAAAAAAAGTGTTAAAAATAATTAGATAAGTTCATGGAGTATAAGTCCATCAATGGCTATTAGCCAAGATGGCCAGGGATGCAACCCCGTGTTCAAGTGATTGCCTAAACTCTGACTACTAGGGGCTGGGAGTGGAAGACAGGAGATGGATCACTCGATAAGTGCCCTGTTCTGTTCATTCCCTCTGAAGTGGCCTGGAGTTGGCCACTATTGGAAGACAGGATACTGGGCTAGATAGACCATTGGTTCGACCCAGTATGGCCATTCGTATGCTCTAATGTTTATATTCATTCTGTTTGTGCAATAGAAGGTTGTCATCTTTGCCACCATTGTTTATACTCTAAGGAGAAAACAAAATGGTAGCTCCAAGTTTTTATGTGCCCCCATCAATCATATAGGCCCAATTTTCCCACGATTGGTAGATGTACCACTGAAGTCATCTGGCACAGTCAGGCCACAGAAGTTGATCCTGATCACAAAATATTTCAGATAGTTAAAAAAATATTCCAGATATTCACATCTAATCTATATACAAAATAAAACCCACCATGTCAGTGCCAGTAGCGTCCATATCACTGGACAAAATCCTAACAATTCCTACAATTAACAAACTTTGAAAGTTACAGGTAAAAGAAAATCGACTATGGGAAGATAACCTTGAAAGGCTTGAAATAGAGAGGGTTTTTCCCCATGTTTTATTTCTCTTTTTTCCCCTCCCTTCCTTCCTTCCCTACAGTTGTATGCGTGATTGTTTGGTCAGTTTGTTCTTCTCTGAAACTTCTACTGAAATGGATTAGGTAATCCATGCTCCGAAACAAATTGAAAATGGAAAATAATATGTAAATATATATTAAGTAACTTAAAAAACACGATATGTGTGTGTTGGGGGTGCTGGAATAAAAAAGCTACTCTGTTACTTGCTGGTAGAACAACATATCAACAACTGTTAGAGCTGACTTGAAGGTTAAATATGAGGAAGGAATCCAATTTCTCTTGTCTATTCAGCTCAGCGGTGTGTTAGATTGCGGCTGGAGTGTGCTTATGGAGTGTGGGATATGAAGTAGGCTAATCAATCCCTGCTGCTTCGTTCTCAGGTTCTTCTTCTATCAGGTCCCTGCCCTTAGGCAGCCTTCAACTTTCCAAAAGCCAATTCCATACAAATAAAAATTGCGACCTGCAGCTAGAGGGTGAAGCTGAGTTTTCCCCTTGTGATTAATCTCTTCTTTGGTGGCTTTCAGGGAAAAAAAAGACAAGAAGAAAAAACATGCATGCTGCAGCCTTGCAAAAGAGTTTTCTTATTGAATGAGCCCAGTGCTCTGGAGCCAGCTTATCAAATGAAAGAATTCTTTATTTTTTTTTTTTAGCGGTGCCTCGTGTTGACATTGAGAAAATGAGCTATCAAACACTATGATTAAACTTCAGCTGCCATAATTGTCGTCCGAACAACTGCATGGTGGAACTGAAAAGCATTTTTTTTAAACCCAGCTCTATATGGTTCACCAGTAATACTCAGTTTAAAAGGTTGTTGCTGCTAGCAAAAGAAACAAGGCTTGAAATTAACTTTTTCCAATCCATAGACAAAATTAAACATAGGTATTTGAGTCACACAAACAACAGGTAAATCAGATGTGCTTTAAAATTTCTTTTTAGTCATTTTGATTGCCAAAAGGTAGCTCTGGGGTATTAAAATATCTGAGCATTTCCTTGTTTCATTGCATTTGACTAGATGTTTCCTGCTTTTATATATCTTTAAGATAGAGGTGTGCAAGGAGGAGGAGGAGGCTTAAATTCTCATTTTGGAAACCAAAAACAAAAAGAAAGAAAAATCTAGGGATTAAAGATTTTATACAAGCAGAGGACTATCTAAAATGCAATTGCCATACTGTCTGCAATTATTACTCAGTGTCCTTGATGGCCTACGCTAATGCACTCATTCAGATAAGGCTGACATAGATGCAAAGTATTTGATATTAATTCTTGGCAACCATTTTATAAGTGTTCTCTAGAGATTGTGGTTCAGTAAAGAGGCAAAAAAAGTCCTTCAGGAAATGTGGCTAGAGGCATGATGGCTTGAAAATGCATCAGCACCTCCAATCACAGCAACCCTCTGGCCAAATGTGGTTCTTTGTGAAATGAGCTGTTGTACAATTAAATCCCTGCGTAAGATTGTTTAAAGAATGCGAATGCTACAGACAAATGAGGGCACAGAAATCAAGAACAAAATAAGGAGAGCAAATTAGTGAGGATCAAGTTACATATTTTTAAAAAATTGGAATATTTTCCCACCTCTTTCCCAACCTTGTTTTACATTAACTCATTCATTCTTGGCAAACTAAAGCTGGCAGAATATAGTCATCATTCAGGGCCATCTCCTCATACAGAGTAAATCAGTATATTGATGAAGCGGCACCTATTGACACCAATGAGTGAATTTAGCCTGTCTCTTAAGAAGAGCTTTGCTGTGAACATTATCCAGGTTACCGCTAAACACCGCTAGGTGTCTATGAGGAATTTTAATACTGTAGAATATTGCATTACAGTCCCATATCATAACATCTTCCCTTCAGAAGTCTATTTTTAATCTGTCTTCCCATCAAATTAATGTCCCTTTTTTAACCTATTTTTTTTTCTGTTTTCCACTTACTTTACCTACCCAAGCACGTGTTTTTGCTAAATCGGTTATCTGATAAACTTTACACTCCAGAAACATATGGAAATTAAATTTTTGAATTAACAATAACATTTCCATCATTTTTAGAGCCTGTGAGCTTCACTTCCTTCCCGGGAGTAAAGCTCATAATGTCTGGAGATTGTCTAGGATATTCGGAGATCTAGGGTATTCTTTATGAATGGATTTCTCTATTTAAGAACAAGAGTCATTGATTGAGATATTTGATTACTAGGAGTGATTTCTAGGCACAATGAGCCAGATCCTCCCTGGGATACATGGCTATATAGTTGGAATGGAGAAAAAGAAATTTTAGCTGCAAAATTATGCATGAGCCGGAAGATGCAGTGATTAGGATGAGAGAGGGACAAGACCTGGAAGAGGTTAGCAGTTGGGCTGGAGAGAAAAGGACAGATTCAAGAGAAAAAGCTGATGATATTGGGCAGTAGGCTGGAGTCTGGGGCTTTTTGCATATACAAAACTAATAAGAAAACTCTTAAGCCTATTCCTTACTGAAACATATTACCTCCATCACACAGTCAATTCTAGGTTTTATTTAACATTTTAATTCCTAGGATTCCTCCTGCATGCTTGGCTGTGCACACTGACTTATTATTGTAGGGTAGCTTATGACTGCACTCACATGTTTATTACTGCAGGGTTACTCAGGAATGGTAGACTCCACTCAGTGCTAGGTTATTTTAGGATTTTTTTCCCTGCATCCTGGCCACTAGAAATTATTTGTTCAAAGTTAGTTGTGTGTGAAACAATTATATGAACAAAGATAGTGTAAGCCAGATTTTGGATTGAGCCATTAAAGCACTTGGCAAAATATTATTGACTTATCATAAGCTTTGCAATAAGGAAATGACAAATATATAACCAATTAAGAAAATAGAGTCTGACAATGCAATACTCTTAGCTTAAGGAAACCAAATAAAATATCACGGCTTGTTCAAAAAGCTTAATTTGAAATTTCAGAGTAAGTAGATTGGTATAAACACATTCTTTCAGCAAGGTTGCAGGGGAAAGATATGTTGAAATGCTGCTTCTGCATAGAAGATGAAATTAACTTTTAAGCTGAATCTTTTATGAAAGGCCCTTTTCTTATTCTGTGTCTCCGTCACTTGAAAAATGCTACATTAAAGAATCTAGTCCTGTTGTTATTGTAGTAAATTAAACATTTTCAAAGAGATGAGCCTAATAAGGTCATCTTTGGAAAAGGGCACAACTCTGATTTCCTTTACAGGAGATTTTATTGGGCGCCATTGCAAATTAATACCAGATAGGATCAGCGAGCTGGGGGAAACATTCAGAAAATAAATAGTCAAGAGGGTAAAAGGAGCCCCCCAACCTCTTGGTGTTTTGGAACTGTTCTTCAGGACAGCAGGCTGCCATCCCCTTTCTCTAAGTCATAGACGTCTAGTGCTTTAACATGTGCACAAGTTTACAAAGTGACAAAAGCGGGTCAATTCACAGCTTAGGTTGACTCTGCTTTTTCAACTCATATTGTTCAATTACCAGTCAAATTTCAGGTACAGAAGAGGAAAGCAAAAGGAAAAGGCAGCCGTGAGAAATATTGAGGGTCTAACATGACAATCAAGGCTTGTCAGAGCATAGGAAAGTCCTTCTAATCTATTCTATATAGGTTCTTATACCGGGCTCAACACTGCAGCATCTGAGCACCTTCCAGTGATTAATTAAGTGATGTGACTAACAACTATTGCATGTGATTTTCCTTCTGTCTATGCCCTTTCCCAACCAGCCACATCTCCAACGCTGGTAGCTAGGGGAGGGAATTAGGGTAACAGCTGCAATCCTGGCAGACTCTGTGGTCAACTATGCTGGCTTATTGGCTGCTTTGCAACAGTTCCCAAGCATCTGCAAGATGCCTGTGGACTTCAGGGGGGTTTGGATCAGGCTCAGTGGCTGCAGTGCTGAATCTGGCCCTCCATTTTTGCTGTTTGAGTTTGTGTCTTTTTCATGTAGTTATTTACAGTTCAAACTTTTAAAAATTAAATTGTACAATAAAGGCCATAGGTAATTACATGCCCATGATGCAAATAATTACCAGTGATTGAAGTATGTTTTTCGAAGTATGAGTCCCTGATTCACTGCATATAATACAATGTAGGAGGATCCAAACAGGAGATTACCCTGATGTGGAATAGAAAAAGAAAGTCACAATACAGGAGAGACAAAAGCAAACAAGGATGGTTACTGACTGCCGCCCGCCCCCGCAATATGTCTACATGTCACTTATAGGCACCCAGAGGTGGGATATAAAGACCTAAGAGTACTTCCACCTGCATGTTTTTGGGCATCTCGTTTAGTTACTAACCTCCCTACATTTCCTCCTTTCCAATGTACTCCCTGAGCTCATCTCCCCTATAATGTCCACATGAAAATCCCCGTTAAAGACCCATTTCTGCCATGCTGCCTACACTGAATTAAGTCCGTTTTTTTTTGTTTTTGTTTTTTTTTAAATCTCATTTTCTGCCTTTCACCAACCTCTGTGTTCAGGTGTGACTGTCCTTGGACAATGAGCTGCTCTTCTGGAATGACAAAAAATTAGCAGTACACTGTGGGTGCGACCATAAACAATTTAGCTACAACAAGTAACTCCAAGAAATATCCTGACTCTTCGGGGGGAAATACAGTAAGACTCCACACAGCCAAACTGCTATAGAGTGCAGTGGCTCACTTCAGTCAAGTAAAGGCCTGAAGTGTAGCTCACTTCAGCCAAGATTCAGGGAAGAAAAGCGCAACCCAACTCCCCCCCTAGATCTCTAATACTTTTTCAGTCCTCATCCTGGAGATCCTTCCTCCCTGACTCTCACTGTCAAATCCACCCCTCTCTTTCATAGTATTAATTATTCTCCGCACTGGCCCAATCCTGTTACCCCCACAAATGTCTTCATTCAAAGCAACATTAGTTTTCTCTAGCCAGTGGGAGAGGGTTAACCCACATCCCAGCCAGCCTCTGGGTAGGTTATATACACCTCCATCACAGTGCCAGGCAACATTCTCCTTATCATTATGTAACAGAGGAATTAATCAGGAACAACTTCATTCTGTTCAGAAAAGCTGAGGCCAAGTACCCCCATTCGATGTTAGAGTTCCAGAAAGCACGCAATCAGTGGTACATGCAGAAAATGTGGAATAAAATGGATAGTGTGTGCTCGTAATGTCAATGTATAATACTTGCTGTCACCCAGGACCTTATGGAGTTTGGCAAAGGGTTAGTAACTGACGGGCACATTATTCACACAGGTGTTTTTCCAGATATGCAAGAGAAATTACGACAATGCTGACAATGAGAACCTGATGGACAATAGCTTTGTTTGATTCAGTGATGTTTACTCTGAGTTTTGGGGCTGAATTGTGATTCCCTTAGGAGTGGCTCTGGAACTCTTTTAATAGTGGGGGTGCTGAAAGCCAACCCCTTTACCCCTGTCTGTGCCCCCCCCAGCTGGGGCAGGGGCAGTGCTGTCTCCGAAGAGGGGAACCCAGACAGGGGGTAAGGGGGCAAAGGCTGGGGGCGGGCAAGGGCCAGGAGTGGACCCATGGGCACGGGTCCCGCATCTGGGACCCAGCATGCAGAACAGAGTTCCAGGAGTGGAGGGCAGGTGCAGGGCCCCAGGCATGGGGCCAGTGGACAGGGAGCGAGGCCAGTGGCCCAAGAGCAGAGCCCCAGGCGTGAAACTGAGAATGGGGCCCCAGGCACAGGGCCGGGGAGCGGAGTCCAGGCATGGGGCCAGGAGCAGGGCAAGTGGCCAAGCTCCAAGCCCCAGGCTAGGGAGTGGAGACCTGAGTGCAGGACCAGCGGCCCCATGTAAAACCTAGGGGTGCTGCAGCACCCCTAGTTCCCATGCCTAAGTCCTCAAGTCCTTTAGATCCTACTCAGTGATTGTGAACATAAGGCAAAAGGTTTTTATGCATGACTGGAATAGACCAACTGAAATGAATAAAGAAAAGTGCTAACATATAGGGGCCAAAAGCTCTAATGGTGTAAGTGGGCACAGCTCCATTGACTTAAGTGGGGTTTCTCTGACTTATGTTCGGAGATATTAACTGGTATATTCTTCCTTATAATACTAATAGCTTATCAACCAAAGGCTTATTGGGCACTTGTCAAAAGTGGAGATGGTAGTGCCATTTATAGTTAAGCATGCCTCAACTCTGGCAAAGATGGCAGAACCATCTTTAAGGCTATGTCTACACTGTACACTTCTTGTTGCTTATCTACATGCTGCAGTGAAAAGCAGCCTGTGTCCACACTGTGGGGGTGTATAGCTACACGTGTCAGTGAAAGGCTCTCTCGTGAGGGGGGCAGCGGGGAAAAGGCTCTGGCAGTATAGCAGTACAAGTGGGCGAGGCAGAGCTCTATATTCACAAGATTCAGACGTGTCCTTACTCTATTCACCGAAGCAGTACTCACCATCTATGCTGCTATTTATACCTGTGGTAAGGGGGAGCGTAGGGTATGTTCTTTACACACTGCCAAAAGGAATGTGCAGTTTACACAGCACACATTAAAGATGAGGAGGTAATTCAGCCTCCAGGCACGGCTGTTGATTTCTTTGCTGGAGATGCCAAATGTGATGGTGGATATCTGTCCACTAGAAGCTGATCTGCTGGCTCTGCCTGTTTTCATCAGGCCACTAAACAACCATAAGATGGAAACAATTCTTGAACACGCCTAACTTGGGCTGAATTTGAACCACTAATTTAGAGGTAAAAGGGTTCTACAGTTTACTACCAGTGCCATCAGATATCAGTTCCTTCTAATCTGGCTTTTATTAAGTAGACTCTCCACAAGCCTTACTTTGGGAGGATGGCTTTTGCATGGACACTCCCCCTACTAAACCTGGTCAGTCTCCAAGTGTAGCCTACTTATACTACCTCCTAGGAAAGATACTGAGCATTGACGACTTAAATTTGTTGTCTTTTTCTTAGTCCATAGCTTGCATTTAACATATTGAATTTTCACAACAAACCATCACCAATCAGTGCCATAAAGTCAATAGTTACTGTGATGGGATCTCCCGGGGTGCAGCCTGGGACTGTGGGACCACTGTGCCCCCTTAACTCTCTCCAGCCTGAGCTGTCTATCACAATGTGACCAGCAGAAAGCCCCTCCAGGCGCTGTGATTACTCAGCACAACAGCATGTGGAGCCCCATACACAGCTATATTGCATGAATACTTCCAGAGACACTCATGAATCACACAGAGAAAGGCACGAGTCAAATCATCTCCCATTACTGTACCTCAGGAATATACCACCTAATGTATTAATTGGTTTACCACTTCAACAGTGGAAAGTGGACATACACCAGCCTTTGTCAAACCTGAGCAGATTTGCCTCCACACTTCATACCAACTCAATGGTAAAGATAAAGCGTTAAACACATTTAATGACAATAAAAGAGATTTTAAGTCATATTAAGTGATAGACAAAATGTCAGAGTTAGTTACCAAAAGAAATAAAATATAAGTCTAAACTCTTAACCCTATTAGACCGGGCAGCAACTAGATTAAGCAGTTTTACTCACCCGACTGGATATTTCAGTCCTTAATATACAGGTTTGTTCCTTAAACCTGGGCCAATCTCCTCTGTTGGAGTCTTGTCTTCTTCTCAGTGTCTTGGTTGCTTGCAGCGTAGGTGGGAGCAGGAGAAGGGCCCAGTGTGTGGCCACTCTGTCTGTTTTATGCCTTCAGCCTATGTACTTGGAAAACACAAGTCCAGGCATGTCTGGGGGCATTGCTGAGTCTCCCAGCAAGGTTGAGCAATTCCCCCGGTGTGACTTCATGCCGATGAGTTATTGCATTGTAGCTCCCTTGCTGAACAATAGCTGTTCATGGGTTGTTTCACACCCTGCCTGGGCACTGGGTACTTCCCTTGTGTTGCCCCTGGGGAGCTAATATCTGGTTTATTCCCCAATTTACAGCATGTTTTAGTGACAACCATATAACACAATTCTCATAACTTCATATGCATTAAGGATATACATATACGGATCGAGAAATGACTTTCAGCAGATTATAACCTTTCCCCTGTCCAAACAAAAGCCAATAGCTTTCACCAAGTCTCCTTGAGCTAAACAGCTGTTTTTCCCTCAGTACAGAGCTAGCTAGCACACCCATCTAGGAGGTGCTATAGTGCAATCCAGCCCTCTGTCCACTACAAGCATCAACCCTAGCACTCAGAGGTGAGGGCGGTAACTTATACTCAAGAGTGCCCTGCTCCACTGCTTCTCAGGGCCACTTCCTGTCATGCCTGTTGCTAGCCAAGTTTGGGTTTTTCTGTAACTCACCTCTGACTTCTTTCACACAACCTTCCTAGACTCCTTCACCAGCTCCCTCTCAGCCACTGCTTCCATCTATCCTTCCCTAGTTCCCTGAAAAGCCTCACAGCAGAGCACTATTTCTTATCAGTTTTCCCCCTACTGATAGTTGGCTGCCTCTTTCCCATCAGGCCAAGCTTTCAATCACCCTCCCAGTCACATGATCTGGAGGGAGAAATCTAGACATAAGTCAGAGCTGGGATATGAACCCCTTAAAGGCCCAGGTTTCCCTCTGACAGAGACTAGTTGTGAAGGAAAGTACCATTCAGCATGATGGAGGTGGTCTGTAAATCGGCCATCAGTAAATTATTAATTGCATATTATTTGCTCACACTAATGATCACCAAAAATGAAAATAAATTGTCATCTCTATTATTTTTAGGTGAGAGTACTTTCCTGATTTTGTGAAAATGTTCCCACTTCTTAATTTATTCTTGAGTTCATCCCCAGGGAGGCAAAAATCACAATTTTCTAAAGCATTTCATTATGAATTAATATTATATAAAATAAGTAGTGGTATTATTAGAGATAGTGATTACCTTGTGATTCTATCTGGAGACATTTTAATTATTTTAGTATGAGACTGCCACTCTGACAGGGTTATGTAAATTCCCTTTATTGTGGAGTTGCCCAGCATAATGACCACTTCAAGTCCGCAGAAAAGCAGACCTGGATTCTAAACATATTCACTATCCACATACACACACCTACAAGGAATGTGAACAGCTTTTTACTTTGGATCAACTCTTCAGCTGGTATAAAGCAGCATAGGTCCATTGACTATAAGTTTCAGTTAGATTTGAAAACAAAAGGCTGGCTCCGGCCTACTGGCTAGACTGGAATTATGCTGATTTTCTCTAGTGGAGGTTGTGGCTCTTTGTTTTTAAACATACCTGAAACTTTCCAGGAGATATTTTCTTTTTCCTTTATCTTTATTTTTCCAAGGGATAAAATTGGGTCTTCAGACAAGGAGCATATTTCCTTAAACACAAGAGTTGCGGGAAATGTAAGTTAATTTAACGATATTAGAGATAGACATACAGATAAAAAAAATTAAAAAATGCTTGAATGGAATTTAAAATAAATACATTAGTTAAGATACAGTTAACATAATAATCTAAAATTTCCTGGAAACTTAATGAGTTTGGAGCCAATAAAGCTTCACTGAGGACAGGAGACATAATCAGAATCAGAGCTGACACATAGCTCAAAATCATTTCAATTATCTCCTTCACTTACATCAGCCAGAAAAACAGTAAACAGTCGATGGAGTATGAGATGCCTAGACAGCCAACATCAATGGGCAATAGACAAAGACTAGGTCATACAGTATAGTGAAGAGAGAGCTTGAGGTTTGACCTTTGGAACTGAAATACAGACATTTTAAGCTCCAGTGGAATGTATCTGAATGGCCTTTTTTGATTTAAATACATAAAAGATCAGGAGGAGGTCACATTTGGCTTTGGGTTCATCAGAGCAGAACAGATCACAGCCCCTTCTTTATTCATCCTCATTTTGAAAAAAGGATCTCAAACTCTTCCGGCATGGCATAAATATTCATCCTAGAAGATCAGATCTTCAGATGGTATAAAGTGATGTACTGCCACTGAAGTCAACGGAGCTGGACTGATTTACACCAGCAAAGGATCTTGCCCTCTAGCTCATGTTCTGCTTCTACTACAGATACAGAAATGGTACTTTTGAAACTTCTTGTGCTGATGCTTTTTTCCTGAGGATTAACCCACAATGTTTTCAGCAATGACCCAAGCTAACATTTGAGAAGTGTAATTACAGACTAATTCCACTTGCCTTTGAAAGGTAGGGCAGGAGGTACACTATAAAGGTCCGTAGTGAATTAATATAACAGTGTTATAGTTTACCACTTCTTTATGTGTGTCTCCATCAACCCCTGGTTTTGTCTTTTTCAGTATTTCTGCAGTTCCTTTTAGAAAGGAAAGAACTTTTCTGCTTCCTTGACAAACTTCTTCAGAAATGAAGAAAACAATTAGGCGACTTGCTGACTGATCCCTGATACTGTGTTCCTGACTTCTTACTGCTTTAAGGTTGTGTCTGTTGGTGGATAGTGAAAGTGGTTCTCTTTTTCGGAGAGACTAAAAACTATTTAAAGGGATAAAATATTAACCCCAAGGAGTCTGGATACCTGCTGATATAACAACAAGGAGAGGGAACAGGGTTTTTTTCCTGTTTGCTTCCACATGTTTTCAGCATACATGTTAATTTTCATAGAATCATGGAAAAAAACTATTAGGCCACCCAGTCCATCTTCCCAATGATTTTGAATTCTCTAGTCTTTTGTCCATTTAGATGTCTTAATTTCGGTCTCCTAACATAAAAGAAAATGAACATCAACCAGTCTTTACTTCTCAATATTTACCAAGGAGGGGAACCTAGTTTTTGTCTTTAATATGCTTATCCTTAATGAACACTTTAGACACAGATTCCAAATTATGTATTCATTGCAAAGATTAACTCTGATTAACAAATACATGCTAAAGGGCTCTGTTTAATTGGATTTTTGTAAGTAGCTAAATGTGGATGCTTAGTGCAGCACATTGTTTGTGCAAAATCCAAAAAACTTGCAATTTTTAAACATTTCACAGGAAACAGACTCTGTGCAGCTGACCTATCTTTCCTGGTGATGTAACTGCATTTTCCCCTTCATTTATAGTTTCCATAATCTAGTTTTAATAATGTTAAAGTTATCTGTCTAATCAGACTAATTAGCACTGGTGAACAGAGACATAATCATAATAGAATGCAAATGCCAGTTTTACAAAATGAACAACGCCATATGTGCAGTAATTAGTGAACCAAAGGCACTTTTTATAAATCATATTTATTAGTTTGTAAACAAATCAAGGCCTAAATGAAATAAAAGATACTATTAACGCCACCAGTGTGCAAATAGATTCGGTGACTAGTCCTTCCCAGGTACATGTTATGGTGACTTGGATAATACACTTTAGATATATAAATAAGCACCCCACTTCTTCTGAGTTTTTCTGGAGATGCTGGGGGTTTGATTGAGTTTGTGGGTGTCATCCTTTTGAAGCCACAGGATGGATATATTAGCTGATTTAGTGAAGCTGCATTTTGATCATATGGACTGTTCTTGTCTAGAGACCAGATGGTCATAAATTAGGCTATGTGGGTTGTGTCCATGATGAAAAATGTACTATTGATAAGAACACTAATGACGTTTCACAGCAGACTAAGACTCACCAGAAACTTAACATGGATTGTATTTTCGTATATAAATGATTCTATACTGCGAAGTGTGACAATGGCATCAAAACAGAAAATTACTAGACTATGAGATCCTCAGCTTGGCTTTTGAATCCAATTTTTCCTCTTCACTGATATTTCTCAGTTACTTCTTAAATGGAGCACAGAAGACAACACAATGATATTTTTGCATGTTGTAAATTCCCCTAAAAAATCCTCAAGCTAGAACAGCTTCAGTTACATGTTGATCACTTCCTCCTTCCTTATTATGGTGCTCACTGTTTTATTGATAAAATCCTTCCAGTAGGGACACCTTTTCAGCTAGCTTCAGATCAGCCTGCGAAATTGCATTTGAACATACATGGGGTTATTTTCCATGCCAGGCATTCAACTATCATGTGCAATTCTGAAGTCCGGGGTTGAAAATCTGACCCATAACAGATGCAGTGGTAAGGAAGGCACAATTAATATGAAAAAGATTTGTGATATTACTCATGTATTATCACCAGGTGCCAGATCACAGTCCTCTACAGCCATTTTGCCCCCCACAGGAAACAGTGGCAACAGGAAAATGATGCACATCAATGCCTTTTGGCATGCAAAGTTACTTCTTGCCTCTGGCTTTTAGAGTACTTCGAAGGTTGGGTCCTTTTCTCCGCACTATGCATTTTGGCTTTGTTAATGCCATGCTGTCCAACCTCAGATCCCCTGAGCAAGGGCTGGCTTTCCACTCCACTGTTTCAAGAGTAGATCTACAAGGCCTTTTGATTTTCTGGAATGCTTGTGCTGTACTTGATAAAATGAAGTTAGAATCTTTTGCAGTTTTTCAGACAATGTTAACATTTCATTTTCTAGTGTTTAAGCTGGTATTCTGTTGTGAAGCAGAGATGTTCCTGACCCATCATGCTGGCAGATGAAATCATATTAAAAATGTGAATTTTCCCAAAGTTTGTGGAGGTTCAGTTCCAAAGTCCTGGTTTGAGCCTATCCTTGATTTAAGTTGATTGTTAAACTCTGTGAGGTAATGTTTGTAAATGGTGGTATGCACATTTTTATTGAATTGTACAAGGGTGCAGGTATTGTATATGCCTAAATCCCTACAATTCAAGCTGAGAGTATATCACAAACCGAGAAAGCATAGATCATAGACCAACTTTTCAGTGAGTGGTAAATCATAGTATTCCCTTTAGTGTTCATTCTGAAAACATTAATTAGAGTGTGTATTTAATGTGACTCTCCTGTAATTTGTACATGCGTAGCTCAACTTAATCTCACTCGCACCTAGCCCAGCAATTCCAATGTACACTGTAGCAGTCAATTAATTATAATTGTGCAATGGTGCCTCGCCACCCTGCTTTCAGTCTGGTTTATCTTTATTTTAGACTAAAGAAAACAACAGAGAACAAATATTCCATTAGAGAAAGAAAGCAGAATGTTCCTCACTCTGCAAGTCCCATCTTGAATCCTGCATGGGCCTCCCCACCTCTCCCCAAGCAGGAACAAGGTGGCAGCCATCTTATGTTTAAAAATGTAGTGCAGAGAAAACAGAACATTACATGTAAGTGATGTTTGTAATTAAGTTTGATTCAATTGTGTGTGTGTGTTGTTACCTCTGCACCTCTTTGACCTGGACAGGAAGAGGAATTATACAAATGCAGAAATAAAGGACATTCTTATTGTATGTTTGGCTTGGCCAACACCAAGACGCAACAGCAATGTTATGAGACAGTCTGAGTGGGCCAAATAGTTCAAATGAATTCACGTAAGCCTCTGAATGCTTGTGTGTTTTTCCAGATGAGGTCTTGCCAACCCCAATTGTTCAAAAATGATGAGTTAAGCCCCACCAAAATCACAAGATTAGTTAAACACCATGAGATTTTTTTTAAAAAATAATAAATGTGGGGTTCTTTTGCTTTTGCTTTCTGAGCCCTTCGTGTGCACTTATTACACATTTTCAAGCTTTTCTTTGCAACCACAAAGGGTAGAAATGGACTTTTTATTTTTAATGACCATGGAGATTCTCATTTGATCTCTGGATTTCAGCAGCTAGGGCTTTAGGGGAAACCCCGAATATCATCAGACTCATGATCAGATCAGAAGAGATGGCAACACGGTAAAGTGCACAAAATCTGCCAACCTTTTACATTTCCCCTATCGCGCATAAAAACAGTGTGAGAGATAGCAAGATGGGCCTAATATTTATTATCTCTATTGGGTGGGATTTTCAACAGAGCTCAGTGCTGGTCTAACTGTTCTCTCACTAAAGTCAATGTAAAGCTCACATTGACTTCAACGGGAGCTGAGTAAGACCAGCACTGAATGCTTCTGAAAATGTCGCCTTTATTTTTTATCCTGTTATGTCTTCAACAGCTGTGTTCAGTCTCTTAGTTGTTGAGTGGTGAGAAGCAGAGGGAGAACACAGGCAAAGTTTATGTTATGCTGCTGAAGTAGAGTTGATGTCATTCAAGAGAACTTTCAGTCAATAATGGAGCATATGATGGACAAATAATACAAACATTCACAAGCTTGATTCAGTTCCATCTGTCCCCTAAGGTCATGTCTATAATTTTCAAACTGTGTTAATCAGAACAGAGTTTAAATAGCGTGTGTTTAAATATAAAGTGCTAATTTTTTTTAAAAAGTTTTAATTTGGAATGTGGTTTTATAAGGTTGAAGATTGAGGGAGGTGCTGAGCAACCTCATTTCCCACTGAAGGTGCATTTCCACAGCTGTGCAAGGGGCGCTTGCTCAGTATCACACCCTACACTGGGACTAGTCAAAGACTTTAATGGAAACAGAATCCTATTTGGGGGTATAATGGTCTGATATAGTGTCCATCAAAGTCAGTGGAAAGACCCACCCCTCTGTCAACTTCAGTGAACATTAATTGTTTAACTAGATAAACTGGGTTTACCGCTGCTTTGCATTACAGCTGGTGTGTATCTGAATCTGGCCTCAACATTGTAAATGACAAGAGAAAACTTTAATTTGCTCATTCTTTGAAGCCTGACCTTTTAGCATTCTAATAAAGTGGGATTCTAATCTACACAGGATAAACTACGGTATGCTTTAAATAATTAACCAACGTGGTTAAATAGTCATTACTGTATCAGAATGAGGACCAAAAAGATTAGATCATACCTGACATTTCTGTTAAATGATGTTGTTTTCCCCTCCAAATTTGGTTTCCTTCCAATAAACTTTGCCTCCACAATTATTCCCTCGATTACTATAATCATCCCAACATCATTTAGTATTTGGTGCTGCTACATACAGTCAGGCAAAAACCTGACTTCAGCAAGTTTTGCTGCAGAGTGGAGATTTGGCTTAGTGCACAGAAAGCACTTTTCTACACAGAAAACTATTAAAATATATGGAGAGTAATTAAAAGTATCAACCGAGGATGAGAAATACAAATAATTTTATATTCGCCAGAAAACTCATTTTGACATTTTGAAATAGATACTAAAAGAAATTGAAAAAGTGGCCTCCAGCTTATTGATTGTATTCTAAAACACTGCCTATTAGTGTCCAAATGCATCATCTTGTGCACTATTTACAGCAAAAATTATTATTCCTAGTTAAATTACAGTCTAATACATTATCAATGCACTCATTTGCATACAAATACCCAGAACCCTATTGGAGCATCTACAGTGGAATTTAATTCTACAAGCAAATTGGAAATTTTTTTGAGCATGTGTGTAGATAGTATACACGTCATCCCAGTATGGTGTAGTTCTGTTTTACCAGTGAAATGGAGAGAAGCTCTCATAGTTTTGTAGCCACCACACCTTACTTGTGTCGTACATGGCTAAAAACATTCATTTTTGGTGTGAAATAGGATCAGTTTAACTGGTATTTCATCTTAAAATGAATCTGTGAGCATTCTGAATATATTTAGTGGCCCTACGATAGTAGTTCCCTGTTATACATGCAGCTGCATATCTGTTCCTATGGAGTTTCAATGTGGCAGGAAGGATTATTTGGTTCTGCAGTATTATGACCAAAGAACAGCAAAAACATGCAGCTCCACACTTGCCTCTGGCAGCATATGGCAATGTACATAGCAATCTGCCACCTAGATCCCAGATACACAACAAGGTGGTGCCAGGCACTACTTGCTTTGATTGGAAATGAGAGTTAGAACTAACCTAACACAATCTAATCATGCTGAAGCTCTTGAGGTTGCCACTTCTGATCTTTAAAGAGAGAGTGATACTATCTCCATATCAACACACTCTTGGGGGCTGGGATGTGCAAAAGAACAATCTGGAGCTCTCCCTGCTGGACAGTTGGAGGATGATCTGCCCCAGTATATACACAGTAAACACACACACACATCCTACACCCCTGTTGGAAAGACCAACAAACACTACTAGTTGCTTTCTGGCACTGATCCATTGCTAAGGTGTTACTGTTTTCCTCTATCTAAATTATTTTTATTTAAATGAAAGAAAACCACACAAATATAAAGTCTGTACAAAAGAGAAAGAACAGGGATTCATTCTGTAATGCCTTATATATGAAATGAAACACAAAATGGCAGCAGTCTTCTAAAAGACAGATGTGAGTGGTTAGCTGAGTACTGGGTCACATGCCTGAGATAGTTTAAAGACATGCAAACTCAAGCTAAATTTTTTTTTTAAAGGTAGTGCGAATTTCCTAGCACTGTCCACAAATTCTGAAGAGAAGTACTACTGTAATGCGTGTTTGGTCTGTTTCAGCGCAGAAAACATGGTTCAAGAAGTGTTCCTTCAGGTACATATATGGCCCCAGATGTACTGCAAATGTCAAGGACATGAGTTCTCAATGCATAAGAGTCTTGATCACCCTGCTCTTGCAAATATTGTTGATTGACACGGAGGGTCCCAGCTAAGCAGGAGGGACCTTGGACAATTCCCAGTATAGAAAAAAATTGAGACCCACTCATCAAGGAAATTGGGTGCCAGATTGGGAGTGGGGAAGAAAAGGGATACCGTCCTTGTCACGAAAATATTTTATGCAAAATCATGTAGGGCCAAATTGGGGCCCAGCTACTGTGGAAGTACAGAGACATAAGGGGCACCATTGAGGCACACATTTGCAGTAAATTGTGGGGGACATTTGCAGTAATAGTCCGGGTGCTGTACTGTTTTGTGGATAACTAGAAGACTTCAAACTCAAAAGTACATCTGGCAGGCTCCTTTCCACAACACTATATCCAATGAAAGCAGAGAATGAAGCCAAAAAAAGGTTTTTCCCTTTATATTTGTTGATGTGAGAGAAAGATACTTCACTCCGTCTGCTGAAAAAACCAAACCGCTTTTAGGGGCAACCTTTTACCCAACGGCCCAAACTGAGAGTTGTGTGAAACTACCTCAACCTAAGGGGAGTGTAAGGGACGGGAGCATAGACAGTCTGGCCACATGGCAGTAGCCAGAGAGTAGGGATCAGAGCAATCATTACAGACAGGATCAACAGGCAAGCGTTAGGCAGGGTCGGAGGCCAGACGTAGTCACCAGGCTGGAATTGGGAGTCAGGAGTCCGGGTCAGAGTCAGGCTGGGGACAGAGAACAGCCATCAGAAAATGAGGTCAGGTCTGGAGTCTCAACAAGCCAGAAGTGGGTGGCCCTAATGATTTTCTGGGGCACCCTCTAGGGTTAAATAGAGAGCATGGACCAATCAGACAGCCACAGAGTGGTATCACTCAGGACCCTTTGGGTGGTACTTCCTTTGTTGCCTAATATCTACAGTGCTCTTTGGGTGTGACTTTGTATGGCCTCCTGGTGATGAATATCAGCTGCACCAGGCTCTGCAGACCTAGTTTCTAGACCCACAGATTCTTATAGGGAGTTAGGAGTGAGACTGTGCTTCAAGAAGCACAAGGCCTCTCCACACATCTTCTGTGCAGGGGAACACACATGCTGCCCCATACAGAGTGCTTCTCTCTCTCCCTGGGTCAGCTCTGAGGCTCCGTGTAGGGTCAGAGGACCATAGCAATTAGTTCATGGGACAATCTGATTCCTAGTATGCAAGGTTAAAACAACACAGAGGAGGAAGAGAACCAGGCATCTATTCCTCAGTGACATGTTGCAGACAAGACATTGGCTATGGATAGAAAAAGAAAACAGGGAAAGAGTGGAGTGTAAATGGACTATATACTGTCGCAACTCCAACTCCATGAAAGCAGACTTGAACACTGTCTCACACTATATTTAAGAAAGGATGATATATTAGGCAGCAGTCTTCACATTTGCTACAGATATGTGTAAATGTGAGAAATCAATCACACAACAGATTGCCAGTTGACACTTCAGATATTATTTTTGTGATCCAGAGGGCTATTAGGTGTTCATCAAACAAAAGAAATATTTAATTATATTTACAGTCAACTCAACAATTTCAGGTTAGCTAAGGCAAATGCATCCATAAAAGCCAGTAGGGTAAATTCTGCCCAAAGATCTGACAGCATACTTCTTTCCACCTAGGTTTCCCTCCTAAGCTTTCCCCGTCGGATTGAGTGATCATATGACTACTCCACTTGAAACTTATTCTCACTTGCAGAATTTATCCTTCTGATCTTCAGCTCCCGCTATGGCTTTGGCACAAGATTTTATTTCTAAATAATGATGAAAATAGATGAAACTATGGCAAAGAATCATTTGTTGTCAATTTATTAGGGAACCGAGCCAAAGCCTACTGAAGTCAATAGTAGCCTTTCCATTGCCTTCAGTGGGCTTTGGACCACACTCTAAGTTGCCCTACACCTCAAAATTTGGTAATTATGGACAACATCCTTGGTCCAGCTCCAGTGCCAATCACAAGCCATTGTGCATTTGAAAAATATCCAGGCTGGATGATCTTGCCAGCATCAACCTCAATTCACTTGTGTCCTTAAGACAGACATAAACCCAAGTCTTCAGAGCTGAAAGAGTAACATCTTAACCCTCTGAACCACAACTCCTCTGCTTTTTCATTTAAATTATACAAAATAATTTAACATTTAAAACTGTCTTTGCTGGTGCCTAAGTGCCTCATTTTAATCGATATTAGCTGTTAAAGATATTCATTTTAACAGTGACATTTACAGCATTATCCAGTCTATCAGAGTACAAGTGAATCACTTAGTACTGTTTTAAACAACCCTCCTTGCTTTACTGCATATCAAAGTGTTTTAGCTCCTGTTGAATTTGGTCACTTTAACTCTTTGACTCTTGTAGGCGCAGAGAGATGTTTCAGATTCTAGTTTAATAAAATATTTATTTGAAAGATCAGGACATAGAATAATATTTTGCATTTATGTTGCTCCTTCCATCCAAATATCTTTGCTTTACAAATATCACTTAACCCTCACAACATCCCTGCAAGGAATGTAAGTATTATCTGCATTTTGGGATGGGGACCCAATCCACTGAGATCAGTGGAACAACTCCCATTGCTTTGAATCAGTGAGGCCCAGAAATTAGACTGATCCAGACCTCTTTGAAGTTAAGGGGAAAAAATACTCCCATTGATTTTAAAGGCAGCTGAGTCAAGTCCCAGGTGACTTGCCCAAAATCAGACAAGAATAGAATAATAGAATCCAGATCTCCTGACTCCCTATCCTGTGGCTTAGGCACAAGCCCATGTTTCTGTTGGAAGAAAACAGACCATGGAATATATGAACATACTCTGTAAATTCAGAGCAATACTTTTTTCCATTATAGCAGAACTTACCAGACATACTGTGTCCTTGCATTCCACTCACTGTTCAGATTTTGTCTGCATGTGTGCATTGTCTAGGACTAGTGAGGGGAGATAACTGTCTATATTCTTAACCATTAGGGGAGGGCAATTTCAACAGTTACCTTCACAGTACAAATCATAAAGCAAATATAGTGAAACATTTATTATATTACATGTGATCATGCATCCCAGTAGCAAGTAATTTGGCCGTAATGTTTTACAGATATTATTTTTTGGATAGTGGAGAAGTAAAGTAGAAGCATTTTTTATGGAAAATGTTAAAGCTTTTATTATTATTCTTTTTCATTGTCAATGTCAACAAGTACAACTGCATCTTTCTCCACTGTTAGATGACCATATCTGAACCATGTCATAAGGAGCACAGCAGAGACACAGAGATTTACACATAGGCAGTGAAGTCGGCGCAGGTAAATAGTTACATTGAGACTTCCATTGGTCTTTTCTGACATATTCTAGTTTGTTCAGGGGGTTATCGTAGACATTCAGGAGAGCCACAGAAAGTAAGCAGAACCATGCTGTGAACTAGAGACATTACAGCTTAGTCACTAGTGGTTAATAAAGCCATTTTCCAGACAGAACATTTGTGATGAGAATAAAAATCCATCATCCTCTCCTGTAAATTATGTGGCTCTGCAAAATACAGGGCTCTGACATAAGGGTACAACGTTGACAAACAGGCCACTTTTAGGCTCTGCTTCAGGAAAAGCGTCCCTACTCAGGAAAGCACTTAAGCCCATGCTTAAAGTTAAAGTTAAGCATGGGCGTAAGTGTTTACTGAACTGGGGACCCAAAGGCTAAATCATAGCTGTCAATTAAATTAAATACATTGGATCTAAACCAGCCCCTCAGTTACACCAATGACTCCAATTTACTTGCACGATAAATTCAATCTGGTACATTAGCAGTGTACAATTCTGGCCTGTATTTTTCCTTCAATACACCATGCAAAAGTTGCAGGATCTGCACCAAGATCTCCCTTGGAAAGCAAGGTACAGTAACTAATTAATGCACTCAGCAATATTTCACAGCTCCAAGAGTCTGGGACCAGTCTTGCCTGCAACCTTACTCCCTTCTGCACTGGGTGCTTGGCAGTTAGGGGTCTACCCTGATGGGTAAGTAGGACTTAATTGATGCACTGGCCTTGCGCCGGCCATTTACTGAGAGCTGAATTTCACTCTTGGTGAATTTACATTCATGAATCAATAATTATGTTATTTTAACCTTGCTTCTTTTTTTTAATATTGATCAACAGTCTAAACTAGTGGGTCAACCGTGAAGAAGGAACGGAGGCAAATTCTCCCCAATGTACATCCCACTCTACCGCTTCAATTATCCTGGCTAAGTGAAACAACATTTGACTTTTCAAAGTAATTTTAAAAAAAGCCATCATGCCCTCCAAACATATGAAATGGGAAAGTTAGATAAAAATTGATCTTTTGGAGGCAATAGCAGAAGGACAAACAATCAGCTGAGAGCATCTAAACCAAATAACCTCCTGTGTTCTCCAATTCTCCTTGCCACCTGTCAGAGACCGGGACATGGGCAGTCCTTCCCAATGGTTAGAGCTAAAGTCAGGAATTGGAGCTGCAGATCAGAGCTGAGTAAGGCAAGGCAAGGCAGGAGCAGGGCTGGAACCATGTGGAAACAAGCAGGTTCAGCAGCTATCATAGCCATGGGTGAATGCTTTGAGCAGTCAGCAAACTACTGCAGCTGCTGGACTTTAGACCTGGTCCAGTGAGTCTTCCCACCAAGTAGGTGGTGTAATCAATCAGGCATCCTGCACTGCAGGATGCACTCATTAGATTGCCTGGATACTGGCTCTGCTGCAGGCCCAGATTCCTGACACCACTTTTCAGCATCAGTGGGCCAAATACCAAGGTCCTTACTCAGTTTTATTCAGGAAAAATCCCTTGGCTTTAGTGTTTTAACTCATCTCAGCTGTAACATGTCATTATATGAATAAACCCTATCAGATATACCACAGCACTTTGTTACTAAGCCAGTTTCCCTTCAAGTGATCCATCATAGATGTCTGAATGTTTAAGGGGAACTATCGGAAAGTTGTTTATATTTCTTCTGTCATTTTGCTGAAATCACTCCCCAAATTAATATAGTTGCCTCATCTCATTGAGGGGGAAAATATCATTTTTCAAATGATGAAGCATACGGACTACTAAAGTTACTCATCAAGAACTGATTTCATCTCTTTTTTCAAAAGACAGATGTATGCAATGGACCACAACAAAAGAAAACACAAACAAATGCCTAAAAATTAGAACAGTGTATATATATATCACATCATCTATATGTCTGTATAGTAATATATGATACACACATTGAGTAGCTTTATTATCTTTGCATATGTTCTTTATAGCTTAACAGATCAATACACATTGCATATGCCATACATACACATGTGATATAAGTAACAAAAGATTTTGCAGCACTGGGGAAGCAGCTGGACCCCATACGACTGTGCATTTCCAGAGTTTCTAATGCTTGGGTTCTTTTTTTATGTGTAGAATTTTGGTATGGATCTCAGTACATCTCCACTGAAACACACCGTCAGCCATAACCCCTTTTTAACCAAGAGTTTTGTTTGTGAATATGTATCCAAGCACTTTGCCAACTACTAATGAACAAGTGCTTTAAGGAGGTAGGCCAGGTTATATTATTATATACATATATGCCTATCTGTTTTGAAAAAACCTAGAACTAAGGTCATGAGGTCAAGCCCTCAATGCTCACAACACTGCAAGCTATCTTATCTTTGCTGACCTATAGCTAGATTTTTTCAAACCACGCAAAGGCACTACTCCATAGGGAGGGTTATGTGCATGCTAAGTTTCAAGTGTCTTATTTCAACTGTTTTGCTGGAGTCCTGTCTAAAAGAGTGTTGGGTGGGGGTTGTTTTTTTAAATGAAAATGGGTGTTTGCTTCTCCATCAAACTTAAAATCAGGTGAAGAAATTACTCTAATGCTCCAGGAAAATTTTGCTTTTGAGTAGAAACCAAGCATGGAAAAATTCAGTAAAAAAGAGGAATGATTCGAAAGCTATGAGCATGTGAAAACAGGAATTACAAGTGAAACTGTTCTGCAAGATTAACGGTAGTGGGTGGTATCACAGTGACTGGCTGCTATAGTACTGCATGTACACCGAACTCGGGAAATGATCTGATAACTTGCTGTTTTAAACACTAGTTATGAGGTGAACCATATTTCCTATCATTTCATTATGCTGCTTACTGAGTGTGGTGGGTGATATTTTAATCCACTTTCTCCCAACGAACTGATAGCAAGTATTATGATCTGAATTCCAGTGGTTTACATCATACTATATTTCATCACAGCATAAACTGATGGGAAAATCCAAAGCAAATCCCAACAGTGATATCTCATAATACAATGGCTACAGCTGAAAGTGAGTCTGATGAGTCTTAATTTTCAGATTATATGGCCCCTGTCAATTCAAGTAAGGAGTGCCCAATGTGCATAGCTCACAATCGAAATGTTCTCAGCATTCTATAATAGATTAGAAAGAAAAGAGAAGATGGTTTAAACACTAGTTTGGTTTCCAGACTGATCTTATAGTAAAATGGACAAAAGCAAAGAAGCTGGCAATCACACGTGGGTATTACACTTCCTTGTACATCAAGGAGCAGGGAGGCAGCCCAGTCTTTTGGATGTGGCATTGCACTGGGCGTTTCGTGACTTGGGTTCTATTCCTGGCCCTGCCACTGAGCTGTTGGATGACCTGGGGCAAGTCGCTTCCTCTCCCACCCTACAATACAATCAATACAAATAACAACTGGGGATGCACTCCAAAGACTGCAGGTGATGTTGCCACTGCTATCTTCCCATCTTAGAGGTTTTTGCCTGAGGGAACTTCAGTTTGGGGGGATATGTTATATGCCCACTGAATCCCCTGGCCATTCCCAGCCAGGCCATCCCTTGTTTTTGTTTATTTTGCAACCCTCCCCCTGTGAAAGGAAGATTACAACTGCAGCTTTCCTAGCTCAGAGGCCGTGTTGGGGTTTATGTTTTCAGAATTCACCATAAAGCAGGTCTGAATCTGGCCCAAGAAATGCCAAAATACATGATTTTAGCATCCATTGTGCTGTCTATTTGAGACCCCCTCCACCCGCAGTTAGGACACTGAGGTTGTTACTGTGGTCATTCCCACAGAACTCATATCATGTTAGCTGAAAGAACAGATGTGCTGCTTCTAAAATTTGCATTGCCTATTTCCACCTGTGAGAATAAGACCATCAGCTCACCAATTACTCATGGAGATTTGGGTTTGAACTCCAGACCCAAATCTTTTTACAAGCAGTAAGTTTAACAAATCAGCAGAGAGCACTCTGCAAAAAATGCAACTAAACTAGAGTTGGAGAAAACATCTGTCTCTGACATGTGCCATTGTGATGCTTTATGTCAGTTTGCATCAGTCAAGCTTGCAGTTTAAAACTCTGTTTCAGGTTTTTTTTTTGCATGCATCAAAAGGTTTGTCATTTCTCTGCGATTTAGGTAAAGGTAGGAAGGGTAATATAATTCTGTGGGCTGGCAAGCACTGAAGCAAACTTCGGGCTTTTAGCTTTATGTTCCCAGTTGCCTGAATTTCCAGTGGGTAGTGTGTCATATGTCTAGAGAAAATGAATGCTAATGAAATAGAAAGTGGTGAAAAGCTGCTATAATGGTAGAAAGTTGCTCAGCTAATAGAAGAGGTGCTGACGGAGGAAAATGATCCAGTTTTCCCAGAGCTTTCAAAAATAATTCTTTAAATATTTATAGGAGCAAAAGAGTAAAGTATTGGGTGGGGGAGTTCAATGTGGGTGTCTTCTGGAAGCACTATTGTAGAGGCTAATGCAAGTATATTCCTACTGCCATGTACTCTACAGGGAATAACACTGGGCTATTCCCTTGCTCAGTAACTAGACTGCTTCTGATAGGTTCTTTCCTATTTTGGGGGAAGGGGAGACAGGAGTCGTGAGTGGGCACTGAGTATCTTCACAGAGATCCTCCTTCCCCTTAGGCTGAAAAGCAGCCGCATAGTCGTGACTTCCTCCCAGAACTGTCATCCATAAGGCAGATGAACCCAAACCTTGACACCAGACATGATCATCTGATCCTGGATCAGAAGGATATTCACTTAAGCTTAGCCAGCTTTATACAAAAATGGCACATTCCTCCACACCTAAATATTGCCTGGACTCAAGGGCCCAAACTAGGGTGAATTCTTGAGGCCTCTGAAGTCAAGCCAGGAGTTTACGGCTAAAGCTTAGTCAATGAAGAGATGGGTGGCAGCAAAAATGGAAGGAAATTGAGAAAATATCTGCAAAAATAAATAAATAAAAAAACAAAATTCCCAAAATTTTAAATGCCAAATTTTGAAATTTGAAACATTTTGATCAACTCTTTAGTTGATTGAAAACAAAAAGGTAGAAGGTTGGGAGGTGTCTGAAAAATATCATTGACATTTTTCCTGATTTTAATTTCATTTCAAAATTTGAAAAAATTCAACTAGCTCTACTATCTACTGATTCTGGATCAGGCCTAAGAAGGAGATGAACTGAAGTAACAGATAAATGCCTACTACTGAGGCATTTGCAAACCTCTCACCAAAGCACAGACATCTAGGTATGACTGAATAAACTTTCAAACCAAACCTTTTGAAGTCTGCCTGCCCCATTGTTAGTACCTTTGTAATAACTATGCTTTTGTTAGGGGATTGATCTGGGTTTCAGGCTTGGATAATGGCCAGAAAATTCAGTTAACCCCAAGCCCAACTTGCATTGGGATGTCATGACATTTACACAGAGGCATGTCCCAGCATAAATGACCTCACATGGAAAGGCTGTTCTCTTAGCTTGTTGGGCTGGAGAGAGAAATGGCCTGGAATGTGGGCAGCTGACTCTTTCTTCTATCCTACCTCAAAGGCCATGCTCCAGGATCATGATGCATCATTAAAATGTGACAGTTCATGAGTGCTGCAATGCTAGCATCTGCTGAACCAAGCTTTCCATGCCTAAACCAGCATCTTTGCCTAGCCCTCATTTTCATTCTGAATAGCTGTTGAAATCAGATGCAAAAATTACCCTGCAGGTGCTGCTCCTGATCTGCTGTAATGGTAAGTGAGCATTAGAATGGCCATACTGGGTCAGAGCAATGGTCCATCTAGCCCAGTATCTGTCTCCCGACAGTGACCAATTCCAGGTGCTTCAGAGGGAATATACAGAACAGGCACTCATCAAGTGATCTGTCCCTTGTCATCCATTCCCAGTTTCTGGCAAACAGTGTCCCTAGCCTCTCAGACCATGGTGAGCATCCCTGCCCATCCTGGTCAAAAGCCACCAAGTGCTCCTGTCATTTCATGCAGGTTTTAAGATACTTATTTGTGAATAACCAAGATTTGTTGTCAAGACAGAGCTATACCTCATTTTAATGTCCAGCTGACTTCCCCTTTGGTGAACACATGGGACTAGATAGGCAAGAACAATTGGGAATTTTGCTATAGATTTCATTTCCAGTGAACAAATTCCTTGTTTTCCAGTGCAGTGTGTTACATAAAAGGCCAAGGATTGTGATGGTCTGAGTTCAGTTAGCAGCACATCATATTCATCTATTACCAAGAAAGGCAAGATCTAACAGAAAGTGACCCTTTAAATACTTGTATCTTAATTTTTCTTAAACTCATTGCATGGTATTTCCTTTACAGCAATAACTAAAATGATGGACTAGAACTGAGATACACTTTCTGTTGATAATTGACTTGTGTCAGCTGCCTTAAATGTTAATGTCTGCCTTCACACTCAGAAAGGAATTCACACAAAACACTAGATGGTTCACTGATAGCAAAAATGCATTTCATGAACATAGAAAGTAAAGACAGAGCTTCAGGTTTGAATCCAGGTCCAAAATTTATTATGTTTTGTGTATATCAGAGTGCAGAGGTGTTTTACCAGTCTTAATGGAAAAGCATTGATGACATTCTAGTTAGCTTTGATTTAAAGCTTAATTTAGGCCTTGAAAAGGGTTAGTGCATCTTTACAGCCATATTGTAATTCTCAAAGAATCCTGCCATGAAGTTAGCCAAGTCCACATTTCAACACCACAGGTCACTTTCAGATCAAAGAGGTACTCAAACAACTCCTAAGATTCACAGAGGAAAGGTTTATACCAGAAATCCAACAAAATGGATGCTGACAAGTCACACTACTATTCAAGCACCTTCAAAAGAAAATGTATTGAAAATAATGTTGGTCAGATATTTACAGAACACTTACTATCACTTACAGATATTTAATGAACACTGAAACCCTAGTTTAGAAGTGGGCTAAATATTTAAGACCAAGTATTAGAGCAGAAAAAATAAGTGGTAGCAAATAATTTATCTGATGAATTGTAGCCTTTTTTTTTCTGCTAATGCAATATCTGCAAATAGATTGCCACTTCCTCATATTTGGTTGTTACTTTAAACAAGTCCTAATTTTATCATGTAATTTTTATTATGGGTTGACTGTGAAGTCTTCTGCTCCTATTCTATACAGTATCTGAAATTTGAGCTGTGTAGGTAAACTTGTGAATAGTCACATGATATTGCTGCCCATCCATTATTGGATGAGCATGTCTGGTGTGAAGGTTTGAGTGTGCCACCTTAGCACTCCATGGAAGGTGATAGCTAAAATGCTAGCTGAAAGTGAACATAAGGGACTAGCTGAACCTGACTGAAGCAAATTCAGTAAAATCTGAGCAAATCCTCAGAGAGAATGTTTTATGGACGTTTCTCAGATCTACTAAGTATAAACACTTAGGGCTTGTCTACACTACCGGCTGAATTGATGGGCAGCAATTGATCCAGTAGGGGTCGATTTATTGTGTCTAGTATAGAAACGATAAATCGACTGTCAATCACTCTAGCATCGACTCTGGTTCTCTACCTCAACTAGAAGCACAAGGGGAATCAATGGGAGAGCGTCTCCCGTCGACACACTGCAGTGAAGACACCTCGGTAAGTAGACCTAAGTATGTCAGCTTCAGCTACATTATTCACGTAGCTGAAATTGCATAACTTAGATTGATTCCCCACCTACCCAACCCTGGTAATGTAGACCAGCCCTTACAAATTGTGTCTATTAATTAGACAAAACAAAAGCATTATGGCATAGTTGGAGTCAATGCAACCTCCTCCCAAACAAAATAGATTTAATTCATAGGAATGTTATTGCACATAAATTACAGCATCTTGTTGTTCATGGACCCGTATCCCTCATCTCCAGTAGCTGAAGTAGAACTGGAAGGAAGCCAACGCAGCTGCAAGAGCCAAAGTGAAGCTGCTGTAATCTTTTCAGTTTGGAGAGGAAGGAGACAGGGCCGGCTCCAGGGTTTTTGCCGCCCCAAGCACATGCTTGGGACGCTGGTGCCTACAGCTGGCCCTGGAAGGAGTTAACAACACTTAGCACTTAAACAGCTATGTCCTGTATTAAGTATTTAGAGCTTGATCCGAAATGATTCAAGACAATAGGAGCCTTTCAACTGATTTTAGTGGACACTGGATAGAGCTGAGTGAATAAAGGATGTTTATTGTTACTGGCAATTCTGAAAAATCAAAAATGTTTTCGACTGAACTAAAAACAAAGTTTTTCAATGAATCCAAAGGTTGAAAAAATACTCAATTTGATCTCAAGCTTCTAAAAAATGTTTTAAAATTATTTAAAATAAATTTGAAGGAAATTCCAAAATGAAAAATCCTTTCAAACTGAAAAAAAAATCCAATGTTTCCTTTAGAAAATGCCAAAGTGAAATGTTTCCACTTTTTCATAATCGGAGGGAGGGGAAAATCACTGATACGAACAATTCAGCAAAACCAACACAGATTCATGAAACATTTTGGGGTTGCTGAATCTTTGTTTTCACCAAAACACGCTTTTGGTCAAAAAATTTCACCCATCTGTAGCATCAGATTTGGCCCTGTCTATTCAACCCTTTCATCCTTCATCTCAAAAGTATGTTGACACTGCCATGTAAACCTTGGCTCAGACTCAGGCTTGAGTCCAACTTCCCTTTCCATCTGTACACAAATCTGTCCAAATTGCCCCAGCAAGCACCCAGGACTTGGGCCCTAGAACCTAGAGTCCCAGTGGACTCAGACAAAAACAGACAAATAGGATTAAGCAGACATTTCTAGATAAGTGGTCACCAAATATTAGACATTAAAAACTGGTCCAGGAATGAATATATTCAAGTCCTTGAAGTAAGGCTAGAGGATTTCTAAATCCATACTCTATATTTGGGAAAGCTGGAAAGATTTTTGTGGTAGCTTCCTTCTGATAAAAATGGCTGTGCTTTTGAATACTAGAAATTGTGCCACTGGAGTTGAATTTAGTTCTCAGAATGCAAGTGACAAGGTGAAAGGTGCCAAATTCATTAAGGATCAGATTCTCAGCTTGTGTGTAGTTAGGGTGACCAGATGTCCCAATTTTATAGGGACAGTCCCGATTTTTGGGTCTTTTTCTTATATAGGCTCCTATTACCCCCCACCCTATTTTTCACACTTGCTGTCTGGTCACCCTGTGTGTAGTTACATAGCTCTATTGACTTTAATACAACTACACAAACAGAGCATCTGGTCCTAAATTCTAAGACTGCAGAAATAAAAGAATTTGTTCCATAGCTAACATAACCCCCCCCCCCCCCCACACACACACACAGAGATAAGAACTATCTAAAACAGCCAAAATGTCATTTTAGGTATTCCACAACAGAAAGAGTCTAACTGAACCCCTCATGGTCTCTGGCTTGCAGTATCATTGTGCCTGATGTAGAACTATTTGGTACTGAAGCAAACTTCAGCTTTTAATGACTAAATGACATGCAAGTGGATGCTAGACTTGAAAGCCAGTAGAAAAGCCCTGGGCTATTTCAGAATTCAGATTAAAATTATTCAGTTATCTGTACTTGTTAGATATTTATAAATATCTGCACTCCAAGGGGTGCTCATCCAATTTCTAATGGTTTACCAGACTGAAGCCACCTCTTCAACTGTAAGTTAGAGTTGTAACTCCTTGATATCTATGAAAAGGCAAGGGACTCAGTTATGAAGGTTATTTTTCTATTGAACAGTTAACTGGAGGGCACCACAGAATGTGTTTAGCTGTATTTTGTCTCATAAATTTTGCAATAAAAGAATATAAACATGAACTTGGCTGTATATGAGCACTCATTGCCAAGTGCTCTGGGAAAAAAAATAGCTAAACATAATAATGAAAAAAACACATTTTTATTACCATAAAGAGTTCTTTTTAGTTAGGATTTTGCAAACTAAAAGGCTCCTAATACATTGTTGAATAGAACTATAAAATAATTTGAATTTCTTAATTTTTTTTCTTTTTGAGAAGAACAAATGTTACTTTTGCAAAATAAATTTAGCTGTTAATTGGAGACTTTCTAATGAACTATTTTGTAGACTGAGTTTTCATGGGCCTACAAAAATGACTCTCTCTGAAACCTCTTTTCTCCTAAATAATCTCAAAAACTCCAAATGTTTTCTAAATATGGTGCAAACTTTTCAAAGAGACCTGTCTGTGTTTAAAGCTATGGCTGTCTAAAAGCAGGACTTTCCCAGAAACACCAAAGGAGAAAAAGTGAAGGCATATATGCAATGTACTGGCTTTTGTGTTTATACAACATTGTCCTCCACTGAGTGGAATATGTCAGACCTATTTACATATATAAGCTTGCAAGCAGTGAGTTAGTGGAGCTGCTTTGGTTAACTAGGTAGAGGCCTGTGCTTTCGGAATCCTTGACAACTATGCAAATTTAGTGTAAAATATTACCAAATCAGAATTCTTCCCTCCTTACATTGGTAGTAGCATTGGAACAAAAAGTTGAAGTCTCAAAGATTGTCATGAACCAATAAAAGAAAAAAAAAAGTCCAACTGACTCAGTCAAAACATTTCCTTTTGATAATTTCAAAATCTGTCACTTAATTTTGACTTTTTTATTTAACTTTTTCCTAGACTGTAAAAGTACATTACAAAAACTTGTTTCAAACCAGAAAAAAAAATTTATTTTGAAAAATGTCAAAAAATTAAACAATTCAAAAATGTTTTTCCAACTTTTTTTGAATCGTGAGATTTTTCTAAACCAACTTTTTCCTGAAAACAGTTACAGTTTTGACAAATAGGCATTTTCCAATACAAAACATTTAGTCCTGATCAGCTCCAGTTTTACATCTGCTTTGCACAAGTATAAATGACTAGTCTAGGTGGCCATGTGAGTTCTGTTCTCCATGCTACACCAATGAGTTTACCATGTGACCATGGGGTCTGGGCAAACTGTTGCATAGACTGGAACAGTGGCCATAGAGCCCGTGCATATGGAGCTTTGCTATGTGACAGGGCTATAATCTTTGGTAACCCTGCCCCATGTCATATGACTGGGCCTAGTGTGTCAGACTCTATAACATGGTGTCAGAGAAAAACTTGATCTATGGCAATAATGGGCCTACCGAAGCCACCTGGATTCCTCAGTCTGGAAGAGAGCCTGGCAGAGTGCTGAAGGAAGAAGTTGCAGTGGAGGAACCGCAGAAGGTAAAGTCCTTCATACTGCTACATGAAGCATTCCCCTTTTGGGGTCCTCAAAAAAAGACTTTGTGGGGAAAATTAGTGCATGACTCACTGGAAGATAGGAGAACAGAAAGGAGTGAGCTTCACCATCATGTATTCAGCTCTGTCATTCCCTGGGAGCCCAGGATCTACTGTAACACTGCTGGACCTTCACTGTCCTGACCCTGAGAGATGTCCAGACCAGACTAGGCCAGAAAGAAGGACCCAGATAATATTGCCATCTCTACCAGTTCCAGCTAAATCCAAAACACCATTTGGGATATGAAACTCCACCCCGCTTTGCCCACTTTGTGTTCTTTTCCTTCCCCATCTTGTTTCTTCTCTTTCCTAAACATGGCACACATTAAATGGATTAAACATTGGCTAATTGATAGGTCTCAAAAACATAACTGTAAATGGGGAATCATCATCGAGTGGTGTGTTTCCAGTAGGGTCCCACAGGCACTGGCTTTGGGCTGTATGTTATTTAACATTTTTATCATTAACCTGGAAGAAAATACAAAATCATCACTGATAAAGTTTGCAGATGACATAAAAATTGGGGTAGGGATAGGGTGACCAAATGTCCTGATTTTATAGGGACAGTCCTGATATTTGGGGCTTTTTTTTATATGGGATCCTATTACCCCCAACCACCATCTCGATTTTTCACATTTGCTATCTGGTCATCCTAGGTAGGGGTAAATAATGAAGAGGACAAGTCACTGATTCAGAGAGTGATCTAGATCACTTGGTAAACTGGACACAAGCAAACAAAATGCTTTTTAATCCAGCTAAATGTGTATGTATACATCTGGGAACAAAGAATGTGGGCCAGGGACTTGATCCTGGGAAGCAGTGACTCTGAAAAAGATGTGGAGATCATGGTAGATAACCAGCTGAGCATAGTTCCCGGCTGTGACCAAGAAAGCTAATGCTAGGATACATAAACAGAATCTTGAATGGGAGCAGAGAGGTTATTTTATCTCTGTATTTGGCACTGGTAAAACCACTGTGGGAATACCATTTCCAGTTCTGGTGCCCAAAATTCAAGAAGGGTGTTAATAAATTGGAGAGAGTTCAAAGAAGAGCCACTAGAGTGATTAAAGGATTAGAAAACATTCCTTAAAGTTGTAGACTCAAGGAGTTCAATCCATTTATCTTAATAAAGAGAAGGTTAAGGGGTGACTTGATTACAGTCTATAAGTACATACCTGGGGAACAAATATTTAATAATGGGCTCTTCAATCCAGTCGAGAAAGGTATAACATGATCCTATGGCTGGAAGTTGAACCTAGACAAATTCAGAATGGAAATAAGACATAAATGTTTAACTATCGAAGCAACTTGCCAAGGGCTGTGATGGATTCTCTATCACGGACAATTTTTAAATCAAGACTGGATGTTTTTCTAAAAGATCTGCTCTAAGAATTATTTTGGGGAAGTTCTATGGCCTGTGTTATACAGGAGATCAAACCAGATGATCACAACGGTCTCTTCGGGCCTTAGAATCTATGAAGCAGGCCCAGAGGTATTAAGATCTATACACATTCCAGTGGGAGCATAAAGGGGACAGCAAAGTGCTAGACATGTCAATACAAAATGTCAAAACTAAAAGCATGAGCCTCTTATGCTTCAGCTAAAAGACCAAGTAATCTAAGCTGACTGATCTAGTAGACTCATCAACTTCCTATGCAGTCCAGCATGGGACTCTGCTGCTTGAATTAAAGGAATAAGTCCCCTAGCTGTAGCAGACTCATTAATCTCCTATATAAAACAGCCACTAGAGGGGGACAAGATCCACATCATCCTAGAATCTACCAGGTGACACTATTGACCTGAGTAATAAAGCTAGGTCATTCGGATTTAAAAAGTGAACAGATGGACTAATTAGAGACAAAATTATTTGTGGTATAACTGATAGCTCAAAGCAAAGTTTCTGTAAGAAATAGACTTGACTTTGCAAAGAATAGTGGATATTTGCAGGGCTAGTGAAAAGTGCTTCCTATATGAAAGTGTTTCCAGTGAGAGAACTGAAGTGCATAATAGAACACATTGGTTGAGCATACATCCCCCCTTTGTGTTTGATCTATGGAGGCTAGCTGCCTGCTACTGTTCATCGACTTAGTCCTTTAGCTCAAGAGGCAGAGCTTTAGAACTAAGGAACCTGGGTTCAGTCCCACTAGTGACTCAACTTGCAGGTCATGACAACAACAAAGCATAAAGATAATATGTCAGGCCTACTTACATGTATATGAAAAGTGACAGAGGCCAAGTTTCTTTGCCATAAGTGTGGAATCAATCACAATGCAATGTAAAGAGTTAAATTAACACTTAGAAATGAAGTAAAATCTGAACTTGTCTGGATGGTAAAATGAGATGTAACTGAGTGACCATAGTTGCCATCCAACTAGCTTAAGGGGTATCATTCATCACTTAATAAAAGCAAACAAGTTAAGGATTTTGAATAGGTCTAAAAGATTTTAATAACATGAATACTCTCCCATAAGAACAGTTGAGGAGATAATGTCTGGACATCAAAATGACTATTTTCATGCACACAGAGAACAGAGGAATTAGAGACCCAACACTAGTTTCCTTTATTAATTTTTTTAATGTCTGCTGGTATTTCTTCAAGAAAATTCTTGTATTTGAGTGGTGAGGAACATGTGTAATCACTTACTGCCATCGGCAACAATGTTCTTATTTATTTATTTAGTCAGGAACAGAAAAACTACAGACGAACTGCCCACTAGCTAGGATGAAGCCAAACTGAACCCCCAGGGAATCTTTTCCTCTCTAGGCAACAATTTGCACACACTAACACATGAGAGCATTCCCCTGCATAAAACTACAGTGCCCCCTCACGCCATACATACATAACAAAAGTAAAACTCCTTTGCCAGTTGTGTTCACTGGTTTGATATGGACAGCTTCATAGTAGAAGCATATGGCAGAAGCATCCTGTGGCATCTCAAACAAATTTACCTCTAATTGTTTTATCCTTCTCTTCACCAGAAGAGATGCAGATTAAATTTCAAAAGTAGCTGAGGACCATAGTGCGAAATCTCAATATGCACAGGATGTAGTCCCAGGCGCTCTTCAAACCCAGGAGAAAAAGCCTTAGCCATTATATTAGGCTTCAAACCACAAATCAGCAAACCAAGTAACCAACCAACATACCCACATCAATTCAGTCTGTTTCAAGTACAAAGGCCAAAAGATCTGCTGCTGAGAGCAGAAGTTTTGCCACTGAAATCCAAAGGGCCAGATGCCAGTCTGGTGCTGCATTGATTTATACCTGCTAAAGATCTGGTCCAATGAGTATATTGTCACTGGCTTAATCTGGAGCAGGATCTGACCCTGTATGTTCAGGGTCACTTGCAAGAAAGAAAAGGGTAAGAAACCCTATTCAATCATTATTTTGTGTGTATTTTCAGGGCAAATCTTATTTGATTTGTCTTCTACCGTTTTGTGTTTCATCTGCTTTTATACATGGGCTAATGCCTGGGTGCATTTAAAAAACATAAATACCTGACACCAGATAACACACATTCAAAAGTGCAGTGCAGGCTGCATAACACTTTTGGTATTCCCTTTGCATGGGATAGGATTTTTTTCATTTCATGCATCATCCATACCTTGCTGCAGTGATTCTAAAAAATCTCTCTCCCACTCACATGAATACAAATAATTTAAATTCATGGTTTTGGAATTTTGTCATTGTGGAAGTTGGGATTGTAAAGTGATTATATTGGTAGTGGTGACATTTCTTACAGATTAATCAAGTGGTGGGACTGCCCGACAAAATATTGTAATATTACTTGTGTTGCCCAGGTCCTTTGGGCTGTGATTTCATTTCACTAGGAGGTCAGTTATCAAGATGTCTGTCATCAGCTTCCACATTTCTTTTTCTGTGAGGCCTCCTCACCTAAACCCAATGTAATACATTATTTAAGAACACAGGAACTGCCATACGGCAGCTAATGAAGTATCTTGTCTCTGACAGTGGCCTGTACTAGACAATTTGGAGGAAGTTACCTTAAATGCTACAGTGGACAGTTATAGAATTAAAACTACCCAGAGGGGAAGTTTCTTCTAAAGCCCCCTCAGTGGTTGGCTTATGCCCTGAAGCATGAAAAGTTTTATCTCCTTAATATAATAGTGACTGTTTTGATTATCCATATAAAACTCGAATCCTTTTTGAATCATACTAAGCTGTTGGCCTCAGTTAAATTTTGTTGCAATGAGTTCCATAAGCTGTGCAAAAAAATCTTTTATCTATTTTAGATTTATTGATTTTCAGTTTAATTGAATGTCACCATCTTGTATCATGGAAAAGGGAAGGTAATTGGGAACATCTCTTCTGTGACATTCTTTATTTTGTAGCCCGTTATGTCCCCTCTTCTAAACAGCTTCAATCTTGCTTAATATGGCAACCTCTCCATTGGCAAAATCTTGGCCTCCTGGAAGTCAATGGGAATTTTGCTATTGATTTCAGTGGAGCTAGGATTTCACCCTAATTTTCTAATTAACCATCTCCAAACCCCTTCAATTTCTTCTACACCCTTTTAGAGATAGGGTGACCAAAATGATCGCAATATTACAGGTGATTGGGTACCACCAATTTGCAGGATGATACTATAACATTTGCAGTATTATCTCATTCTTTATCCAGGCTTATATTTTAATTATTTTGTCATCACCTGCACATTGAGCAGGAATCTACAGCAAAACCCATGTCTTTCCAAGGAGTGATTACGGTTAACTTAGAAACTAGTAAAGTGTGTGAGTTATTCAAACTGTTCCTTACCATATGCTTTAACTTTTTCTCGGAAGCAATTTTGTAATTTATTCTGTACTGAAATTTTTCAGTAGAAAAGTTTTAAGTAATGAACTGTAATTATAAGCCAGGTAAAGCAAAAGCCATTTGTGGACTGCACTTTAAAATCTGGGTGCCCAAAGATGTTTGTGCTATTGTAACCCTAATTTGCTCTCACACACACATACACGCACACAGACCCCTACTCAGCTGCATGCACATCTCAGATCATTTTGTGGGTCACTGCCCATTTACACATTGCCTGTATAACTGTGTAATTTGTACACACATGCTCACAGTAATTGTACCTGTAAACTAGGTGTGAATTTTTGCACATGTAATTGCATTAACCTATTTTTGAAAATCAGACCCTCAGATATGTAAACATCTGTTACATTTATTCCAGTGGGTGGCATATGATTATTCAATATACAACCATCCAAACAGAAAGAGACCAAGAAGTTAGGAAAGAGAGAAAAAGGGGTGGTTTTTATTTCCACCCCGATTTGTCTTCTTCATGATTGCCAAGAAACCTCCCTAAGCTTCCAGAAATCTTGCTACAGTCATTCTCTCCCTATGTTAAGTCCTCAAAAGATGCTACCATGGTTTTCCCATACTCTTAAATCAATCTTACAATCGTTGTGGCAGCTTTTGAGACTACTGTCCTAAACTTGTCATTCAAGCCACAAAATCTCTATTGCAATATATATATAAGATTTTTCAGGAAAACTAACATTAAATCCAGCTGAACACCTATACAAGGTCTGAGCATTGAAGTTACTCCTCCAGCTTTAGGCTTTGTTGCCCTTTTGGAGGCCTGCTGATAAGCAAAGAGTTGGGGAATCCCATGCTATCTTTGCCCTTGGTAGTGTGGTCTGCCTGGGATGGTATTGTAATAAACTACATTGCAACTTCCAGCAGCCAACCACTGCTGCCTGCCCCCTCCGGGAATTTTATCTAAATATAAAAGCCTCTTAAGAAAAATGACCACTTCCTTAGAAGAGCAGCCAGTCTGTCTCTGAATCAAATTAAGTCTGAGCACATAAATGAAGGAGAGCTTAACCTGCAGAGCTTCAGAGAACTCAAGACTTTAGGTAGAGGTATGCCAGCAATAAGTAAAGAGATAAGGATACAATGGGGCTGATGCAAAGTCCATTGAAGTCAATGGTTATCTTTTAATATTTATTGCAACAGGCTTCAGATCAGGCCCTAGTAGATAAAGTTGCAGTCCTTACTATAAAGTTGTAAACTGAGACCAGCTTTGGGTCAAATTCTCTGTAGACATAACTTCATTGACTTTTTCAATTGTGGAAGCAGAGAATTTGGCCCACGGTCTCCATATATAGATATTGCAATAATGTGGACCACTAGATGATTAGACACACAGATGAACACCGTACATTGGGGAAGAGTCAACACAGCTTTTGTAAAGGGAAACTGTGCCTCACCAATCTATAAGTATCCTCTGAAGGCATCAACAAGCATATGTACAAGAGTGATCCCGTTGATAATAGCATACTTGGTCTTTCAGAAGGCCTTTGACACTTCTCTCACCAAAGACTCTTAAGCAAACTAAGCATTCCTGAGACAAAAGGGAAGGTGTTGTCATGGATCAGTAACTGGTTAAAAGGTAGGAAACAAAGGGTAGGTATAAATGGTCAGTTTTCAGAATGGAGAGAGGTAAGTAGCGGTGTCTCCCAGGGGTTTGTACTGGGCCCAGTCCCATTCAACATATTCATAAATGATCTGGAAAAAGGGGTAAACAGGGAGGTGGCAAAATTTGCAGATGATACAAAATCACTCAAGATAGTTAAGTCCAAAGCTGACTGTGAGAGTAACAAAGGACCTCATGAAACTGGGCGACTGGGTTACAACACAGCAGATTAAATTCAGTGTTGATAGGCGCAAAGTAATGCACATTGGAAAACATAATCCCAACTATACATACAAAATAATGGAGTCTAAATTAGTTCCCACCACTCAAGAACAAGATCTGGAGTCATCGCAGATAGTGTCCTGAAAACATCCACTTAATGTGCAGTGGCAGTCAAAAAAGGTAACAGACTGTTAGGCACCATTAGGAAAGGGTTAGATATTAAGACAGGAAATATCATACTGCCACTATATAAATCTATGGTATGCCCACATCTTGAATACTGCATGCAGGTGTGGTCACTTGATTTCAAAAAAGATACTTTAAAATTGGAAAAAGTACAGAGAAGGGCAACAAGAATGATTAGAGCAGCTTCTCTACAAGGAGAGATTAAAAAAGACTGTTCATCTTAAAAAAGAGACGACAAAGGGGGGATATGGTAGAGATCTATAACATCATCAGTGATGTGGAGAAAGTGAATAGGGGAGTGTTATTTACTCCTTCACAGAACACAAGAACTAGGGAATTACCCAATGAAATTAATAAGCAGCAGGTTTAAAACACACAAAAAAGGAAGTACTTCTTTACACACTATATAGTCAACCTCTTGCAATGGGATTTCGTTAAGGCCAAAAAGTATAATTGGGTTCAAAAAAGAATTAGATAAGTTCATAGAGGACAGGTCCATTAGATGATCAGGAACACAACCCCATGCTACAGATGTCCCTATACTTCCTGCTGACAGAATCTGGGACTGTATAACAGGGGATGGATCACTCCAAATTGCTGCGTTCTGTTCATTCCCTCTGAGGCATTTGACACTGGCCACTCAGAGAACAGGCTAGATGGACCATTGGCTGGACCCAATGCAAACTATCTTATATTCTTATGATGGATTCCTCAGATCGCTGCACTAGGAGTCGGATTTTCAAAGAGGCATGTGTGCATAGCTTGCGCATGAAATTTCCATGGTGGCACAAGCAGTGCAACTAGCTGTTCCACTTTGTGATCCTAAGCTCTCATTTAAGTGCTCTATTAATGCAGTTGTGCACACAATCAATATAACTGCACACACAGATTATTACACATACACATTTTTGCATGAGCAATTGCAAAAATCTATTCCCAGCTTACCAGGGAGTGGTGAGGGTTTCAATAGCAAGAGATGTTTAAATGTATTCTTACTTTTACTGGTGGATGCAAAAGCAGCTTATTCATTTGTGTATAACTGCTTAGCAAAACAACAGGGACAAAAAATGCAAAATTGTTTACTTGTTCTTAGTGGTCAGAGCAGGAGTCAGGCCTAGTGGTCACAGTAGGAGGTCAGAACTGGAGTCAAAGTTCAAATGCCAGAGACAAGGGTTGAAACAGAGTCAAAGCCAGTAAACACAGCCTAGGGTCAGAACCAGGTCAACTGGAATCAGGGAAGGCAGGAGCAGGGCTGGTTCTGAGTCAGGAGCAAGGCTGGGGCAGGAATGGAACAAGACCAGGGGGCAGAGCAGGGTCTAGGGTGGAGCAGGTCTAGGAGTAATATGAGCACAGAAAGGCAAAGAATCCACAGGCATGTGCATTGAGCAGCCAATGCTCTGCTGTTGCTGCTGGGCTTATAAATTAGGCTGCTGATTCTGCAGCCAATCAGGCAGTTCCAGGGTTCTGTAGCTGAGACTATGTTAGTTGCCTAGCAGCGAAGTCAGCAGGCCAGCAGGTGGTCTTAGCTGGCCTATGACTTTCCACATCTTTGGCCAGTGGTGTGATATTCTGTGCACAGCTCCTTTAAAAAGAGTCCTGAAATTATGCAGGGAGGGGACTACTTCATTGGTAAGGAACAAATAAGCAAAGGTCCAACAATACAATGTAATGTGCCTTAACAAAAGGAAGAGAGTACAAAAACCCTTCCCAGAGATAGAATTAAGGGTATGCTGGGATGGTACAGGCAAATTACATCACCAAGGTAAAAAAAAAAAAAAAGTAAGAGGTGGTCAAAAAGTTACTCTTGAAGTCACTCTGCTGGGTCTAAAGTATATGTTTATTATGTAGATTTGTAAATGCTGCAAACACCTAATGGAAGACGGTAGGGGACCACAAAAACAGTGGCATGCAAAATAGCATGGAATCAAGATAAATAAATCCCTAGGACCCAAGTTATAAGTACTGTATTGTAACTATAAGAGTTAAGAAAAAAGAAAAGGATTAAAAACACCTCGAGAGCAGGGTAGAAAGGATATTTGCCAGATTTTGAAAAGCAATGTGTCTGGCTGTTTTCAATTGACCCTGGAGTTTGTAATTGAGGTTCTACTGTACACAGTTTATTGTGCCAGCTAACTGGCTATATTCCTCTGTGACCCTGACAGGAAACCTGCCTAACTATAGTATAGCTGTGCTGTGCTCTCTTTCTCAGGAACTGCCAGTTTGCCTTAAAGTATTAGACAGCATTATATTGATTGCTGCTGGATATTTGCAGGTCTGCAAAATGTCCAAGGAGACATAAAGAAAGTTTAGAGACTTTTAATTTGTTGTACCAAAGGCTCTTCTGATGGTCCCAGAAGGTTACACATTTATGAAGAAGGGCAGCAACAATAAAAGCTTATTGTTTGCACTCAGCCAAACTTCATGGATTTTTTAAGTATGACAAAAGAGAAAATGAGCTACACAGATTTTCAATAACTTGAACACCAATCTGTGCTGTCCAAAGGGAATTACCCCAGTGTTCTTTCTGTGTCTATTGTGGCATGGCTTAAAGGGTTTATCCTTGTAAACGACATCAGTAGTTACAGTTAACAGGTCCAAAATGAAGCTTTGGGGTTGGGATCCCTCTTGTCCTGATGCACTGGATGCTCCAGAGAGAAGGCTAAAGATAGCAAGTAAAACTTTGTCAGGCAGCCAGCAGACTTACCACTGGAGATGGGAGCAAGCAGTGTGCAGAGACCTCCTCTTTGCTTCAATGACAAATCAAAGGTACCAAGAGGATTCTCTCTCATCAGAGGGCAATGACATGAAGTGAGATTAAGGAAGCAAACCATTTTGCTTTTATGTGTTCAGTTAGAGAACAAGGTCAAAGGCTTAAGGTCTTAAACTTTTAATTAAGAAACAATGAAATCGCTCCTGGATGATGCTGATCCTAACCAGTAGAGAAGTGCTATTTGACATTTCCTTTGATTTTGTTTTCCTCTTTCAATGAACGACAGAACTTTTTTTCGGTCCAAACTTCCCCGTGTATGTGAGGTGATTCCAAAGCACTTTTCTGAATAGCAGAGAAGCATCCAATCAAGAAGACACAGTGTGAATACAGCAGCATTTGATGCTGCTACAGAAAGTTGTGTCACAACTATCAGGAGTTAGTGTAAAGCAGGTATAAATATTTTCTCTCAGGGTGAAACCTAAACCATACATTGCAGCAGAGAAGCAATGTATCTCTCCAGGGCCCCATTCTGCCACCCTTCCTAATGTAACCCTTCTGCTCCTCTGAGTTAGCAGCAACAAGGGCCAGGTTCAGTATCCAGGGGTTCCGTTTCAATAACACAATGCATAACCGGCTCGAGCCCCCATCCAGTGACTTGGGAGACTTACATACCACCCCACCGGGTGCCTCTAGGAGACAATACTTCCCCTCTCACAAGCACGGAGTCTGAGTGTAGCAAAATCCTTTTAATAAAGGAGGGAAACAATGTGGCATCACATTGGAGAAACACCACAGACAAGATTATAACACAAACCATAAGCAAAAACCCACCTCCAAGTACATTTGGCAATGTCCTTTCCCCTTTAGGGTCTTAAGTCCAATCACCCGAAAGCCTAACAACCTGAAAGTCTCTGGTCAGTGCTACCCCAGAGTTCAAAAGTTTATCTGCAGAGTTTTACCCCCCCAGACTGGGTGGAAATGGGGGGGCCCCACACAGGGTGTTAAGGGGCACCTTACATGGGCCAGGCCCAACTGCTCTGCCTCTCCGTGGAGTTCTGCTGCAGCCTTCACCAAGACCAGCTCCACTACACCAGCTGTGCTGCTCCTCCAGCTGACCTGTGAGCCACGCCAGCCGTCCCTGCAAACTGCTTCACTCCACTCACTGTTCCATGGGCTGCTCCAACATGCTGCAAACTGCTCCGCTCTGCCAGCCACTTAGCGATAGGTCTTCAGGCTCCCCCACTAGTTAACACAGTGTTCAGTGATCTCAGCTCAGCTCTTTTAGTGATAGCATATCTTATAGTAGGGGAGCCCCGGTGCTGGTGCACCATTGGCCCAACGTGAATTCAGCTCAGCCACCTCTAGATGGACTCCTAATGGAATTAAAATTAGCTCTACTCTTTAACAGTGGAGAGAGGAGGATGTGCAATTGGTGTTCCAGGCCCTCAAAAGGGGCCCATACCATCATACACCACAGTCCCCACCTCTCTCAAGTTCACTGGGTTTTTGAAAGCTCATGTCCCTTGTCTAGCAAGTACTACTTAATTTGAGGTTGAGTCATCTCTGTCATAAAGCAGTCTCATAGTTCCTCATTCATATAATCAGGGTGACAACACTTTATTCCTCCTGCCCCAACAACAAAGAAATTGGGGATCCCAGAGCTGTCGAAATAACCATCCCAGGCTGTCGTGGGCTATGCTAGGTGGGGTGGGTGTGCCAATGCAAATACATGAAATTCCTTTCCACACTCCCTGAAATTCTTTCCACACTTCCCATAATTCACCACCAGATGTCAGGGTAGAGCTCATCCTGATTCAAGTACTATCTGGTTCTGCAGTCAGCCTCATTGACATCTAAAATGAATGGCATTGCTTTCAGAATAAGGTGCTCCTCAAATACCAGAAGTGAAATCCTGTCCTCATTGACTGCAATGGGCCAGGACTTCACCCTTGATTCCCTGCTGTTAATGGAGCTAGGCTAATTCACACCAACTAAGGATCTGGGTCTGTGCATGGGTGGCACTATTGGGCCTTCCATTAGGAAACTGCATATAACACATTTGGCCACGTTAGCAGTCCAGGAGTTAGTTAGAAATGTTCTGGCTTTTGATGGTCATTTTGCACTCCTGTAACAAAAATCAGCTTCTTTTTTTCTTAATAAACTGAAACTTAGCAGACCATTAATCCGTAATGTAGACTAAAGCCTTTGGGTACACAGGAAACAGCATGAAAAATGGCTAGTCTGGTTTTTCCAGGGAAGCTGATACTTCATGTGGGCAGTAAAGATTTTACAACAAAGAGGAGTATTCACATTTTAGTGCAGATACACAGGGACTGCACTAGCACGGTGGAGGATAATGGCTTGAATATCTTATATGCACATGTAACCCTCATTTACTTAATGTTTATGCTGCATTTTCAATCTGTAAAGCACCATATATGTGTCAAATGTTGTTGTCATCAATTACTCAAGTGATAAATACTCCTCAAAATTCCATATTCCACCCTTGCCCTTGATGCCAGTGACATATGTGCATAAATAACATGGGCCCCAATTCAGCAGAGCACTTAAAGAAATATTTTACCTGAAGTTCACTGAACGTAAGAACATAGGAATGGCCATACTAGTCATACTGTCTTCGGATAGTGCCCAATGCCAAATGCTTCAGAGGAAATTAACAGAACAGGGCAGTCACCTTCTGGCACCGACTTAAGCATGTGCTTATTTGCTTTGCTGAATCAGGGACTAAATGAATTCTTACTGAGGCCTCTGAGTGCTACATTAATGTTAATCACAAAGATAGAGGATAACGCTATTTGTAAACATACTGTATCATGGGTCCATTGGACTAGGTAAGGGCCTATTTGGCAAACAGAAATTAACAAATTCTTAGCTCTTAAACATTAATGGGAATATTTGTTTTCTTTTAAATGAATGCAGATGAAAACACAGACAAGCACATAATACATGGGAATGTACAGGTATCTGTCTGTCTGTTATATGTATAATGCACCCATCACCTTCATACCTAGATGTGAACATACACAATTTAAGTAGCTTTATTCTTGAATTCTCCATTCCATTGTGACAATGGAACCTGGCTACGGACGGAACCTGCTTTCAGATAGCGATTTTCAAAAGTGCTGAATGCACACAATTAGGGTAGCATTTTCCAAAGAGCTCACTTCCCATTTAGATAACTCATTGAACTGACTAGATGCTGAGCTCCTGAAAATTTGACCCAAATCTTAAGCTTCTCAAACCAGGGCAGGTAAACGGACAGTGTGTGACTAAATCCCCTATGCTGCACGGAGCTTCTCAACTGGAGGCATGGAATATGATCCCAGTTTAAGAAATAAACACACACAAAGGGCCTGATCCTCATCTCACAGTGGTGTAAATCGGGAGTAATTCCACAGACTTCAATGGAATTACAGAAGCATAAACTGATGTAAAGCAGAAGAGAATAAGGCCCACTCTTTTGTAATTTCAGCAATAGACTTGTATTGCTTTAAACAGCTAGACTAATAAATACTTTAAAAAAAAAGAAGTACTAATTGCTAATGCTTAGATTTAATCTTCAACATCTATTGTACTTCACAAATCCTTAATAATCACCCCAGTAGACTCCTTAACATTGTTGTATAATGGGAAACAAGGACATGGTATTACTTTTTCATGTACAATGATGTTTCATCAGGAGGCCAAATTTCTTCTGTGGAGCTGAAGCACATAAAGCCTGACACTTTTAATTTCTTTAGTAATTGTGTCATGGGGGGAGGGAAGGGGAAGGTATGTCACTATGTCTCTTTGCTGAATTCTATGAGGTTCAGTCTTATTCCCATGGTCATTGCTTTCTGCCTCTCCTTTAAAATAATGAAGATTTGGATTGAAATAAATTTGAAGATATCAAATAAAGACCCCTTGAGTTTCAGGGAAAGAAAATAAAGCAGCTTTTATTAAACTTGTTATGAGACCTTTCATACCAGTATTCTCACTGTTCTCTTTGCTCAAAGCCTTTAGAGAATGGCCTCACTTTAGCCTAAACTCAGCTCTTTCTCAGCTCTCGAAGCCTCTGTAAAATTGAAGGACATTCACTCCTACACTCTTCTTTAATAACTCAGTATGATTTAAACTTTCAATCTGCATTCCTGATTTCTGTAATAATTGAAAGGAATGCATTAGCAGCAGGGAAAAAACCCTGCTTTTGCTTCATAAACTTTACCTTCATTGCTTCAGATTTTCAGTAGTTCTCAATATGTAAGTTTAATGGCGTGACCCTAACAAGAAACGATCAGCAAATGAAATGAACCAGTGTGTAGCTGCTCCACACTGCTACAAGTGTCAGCTGTGGCCTGCCTGCCATTAATTTCATTGTAACTCATTTCTTCAGGTTGAGTACAGCACGATTTAATGTTCCCATTCCCCCATTCCTGTTCTGCATGACAAATTGTTTTAATAAACATAAACCGGGTAATAATAAAGTAATAATCAGCCTAGCACTCACCTTATATCACTGCAGTTAAATTCTCCCATAAGCCAACACTGGTTACAATGACAATTACAATCGAGCCAATCCACAGCCAGGCAAGCACAATGGACAGATTTAATATAGTTTGTAAATATGATTAGTGTGCTGTCATGTTATTGCAGCCTGGTATTTACATTTCTCTCTGGGGTTATTCACTACACCAAATCAACATTAAATAGTACTCCCTTCTTTTCTCCTTAAATCAAATATACCTTTCTTTGTGTTTCACTCAGAAGTTAATGAAGAAAATGGCATGGATTGTTAATATTCAGGGGAATCAATCAATGCTTTACATATTTTTTAAACAGATGTACGTCTGTCTGTGTAAGGCTGGAAGACCTCTCTTGAAATTCACAGTCCACCCTCCACCCATACACCCTTTAACGTCAACACTCCTCTGCCTATTCTCTTATGAAAAATGTTCAGATAATGAATGGCTGTTGTTTACAGAAGTAATTTCATGCTACATTTCCATTATTGCCTGGATTTGTTTAGCTTCTCAAGCTTCCCCATTTCCCTGCAATGAACTTTTAAGGAAATATAACCAGCTTTCACTGTTTATGCCATTATGTTTATAATAGAAGCCACTCTCATTTGTGACATATTGCAACACTTCATAACTGTGTGCAAATAAGCATCCTTAAACTTGTTAAGGTCAATTAATCATTGTACAAAAGCTTTTTTAGCTAGGACTTCCGCCGGCATAAATCCAGCCATGTAGCAGGGTAATGAATGGGCTCTAGCATGGGCTAGGGTGTGATATGGCACAATTGTGCACTTCAGATGTTAATAAAACTGCCTTGAGATGACACAGTTCTATTTTTCTGAAGCTATTTGGTCTCTGTTTATAGGTAGCAGAGGCAGAATACCTGCTGCCCAGCTGTGGAGAGGGCTCTGGTGTACAAAAAAGTAGTAATTACATTACTGACAAATTCACACCAACCCTAATCATTTAAAATCCACCTCTGAGAATGAAAGCAAGGGATCATGGCAGAGGCCAGCCTTTAAAGTTGGAACTCTCAGCATTTCATCAGACAGAAAAAAACCCATTATACACAGTGCAATAAATAGTTTTTTAAACACTTAATATCATGAGAGAGGACATCCTCGAAGTAGGGCATATCCTGCAGGTGGAGTTGAATTGCAATTGTTCAGATGCACGGTATCATTTTGCAGCTCAGTGCTACTGGTGTATCGTTGTCGTTGCAGTCATTGGTATGGAATGAATGCAACTTGGAATCATCACGTGGGAAGATAACTGTATCAGCCCCCTAAAAATTGTCAAGCACATAAAGATGATATTAAGGACTCTGACTAATTAGTAACAATCCTTTCCAAACAAAGCCATGGCACACAGAAAGATTCATTCTCATTTTGCATGCAACTGAGTAGAAATATTCGTGTTATTTATATTTATGTTTCTATTTTCAACTAAGAAGTTCTCATTTCCTGCACTTTGGATTGGTCCAGTCCCATGTCTGAATTTTAAGATATGCCTTAATCAAACTAAATGGGTTTTCCAGGTACCCCAGGCTTGGCAATGTCATGGTGCCTGGGTGCAAATAAAATAAGCTGAGTGTGTCTCAATGGTTTTTGCCTCATGGCTTTAAAACAAAGCCCCACACATGGCAACACTCCAGGAAACCTTTAACCTCTAATGAAAAAGAATAAATTGGTATAATATATATCTTATAGGTATACATGCATAAATATGCACATGCATATTATGTATACATATACATGTATACACACAATTTCACTGGTACTTATTTCTGCCTACAAATTGGAGGTGCAAAAAGAGAGGCCCCATTTTGTAAATCTGGCCCATAATGTATACTACATGCGAGTGTTGAAATGTTTGCAAGGGATAGTGGGGTAAACTGTTCCCTAGGCATACCTGACACCCTTCCAAGGCCCAACTACAGGATGCAGTATGTCATGATAACCCCAAGTTAGGTACAAAAAATTATTATTCATGCAGAATTAATTCCCTTTTGTTGCTTTCTATAACCTCAGCCTTGTGATTCTTTATTTCTGATTTAAATAATCTTTTAACAATGAGAGGGAGGGGACATCACATTTGTGAGGACCATGGGCAACTTTGGGACTAGGACATTTGAGAGGCACATCCCTAGTTGTATTTCTATTCAGTCAAATAGAGAATTTGGCCCATACCATCATCTACCAGGCTTATGTTAACCTAAGGGGATTTACAGATAGTATTCGTTTTAAAGATTCAGTTCTTCCAATTTATATATCAAAATGTCTTTGGTAAAATTTACATCTACTCATTGTTTTTTGACCTTTCGAGATTCAAAAAGGTAGAAAATAACAGGAGCAGTGTGTGTGTGTGTATGTGTGTGTGTGTGTTAAAAGGGGAGGAAGAAGTGGGGGTGTTACTAAACATAAAATCACCACACTTGAAACATCCTACTGAGATGAGAAGAATTGTGAATCATACAGAGTGGTACTATAGCTATTCATTAACTGCCTGTATCAGCCGGTTCGGAGATTAGAGCTTAATGCAATGGTGAAGTAAGTGTCCATATCACAGTAGCCATGGAGGAATAGCAAGATGTAATGAAACTGAATAGCTAGCCATTGAAAGTTGAAAAATATATTGATTTTTCAGTGCTTGATCACCCAGGAGGCTTTATCAGGTATGAATACTTGGAAACCATCTGCTAACTTTGTAATGGTATTTTAGGATTTGTGACAGACACCAACAAAAATAAAACTACATGTTAGAAAATAACACAAAGTAAAGCTCACATCTCTCATAATAAATTCCATTGCTCCCCATCTGTTTTTCACAATCCTGTCTTTTATTGTCTCCATATTCGATTTTTTTTAAAACACAAATTTAAATTAGTACATAGATTTGATTTCTCCCACCTTTAAAATAGAAGATAGCTCTGAAATATTCAGAGCAGTTTTTCCCTAGTCCCTAGACTAGGAGCAGAATGCATTCCTTTTGTGGCTTAGATTTCTTCCCCCCACAAAAAGAAAGTTAGCAGAACTCCTCGTTATTATATTTAGCTAGTTGTCAACATTTCCTAACATTCACTTGTGTAACTCACAGAACAAAAAAGAACAGGAACAGGCTTGGAGGCACAATATCTACATATCGTCTGACGTAAATAACACTCTTAGACATGATTGGCATTCTCCAAACAACAATCATTGTTATTGAAATGTGCCTCTATTCCCCTTGTTTTAATACTGAGGATGATTATGAAGTCTCTTTGGGTACAATAAATCAGCTGAAAGATGTAATAACATGTTTCAGCTGTTGGAATGGCTGTTTGATTACAGCTCTGAGGGATTTTCCCGCCATCTTGTTTCTAGTTTAATTCTTAATCCATTGTGCGATTTAAAAAAAATATATTCCACACATCAGCAGCAAATATTCGTTCTTTTTTATTGGGTCTGTGTGTAGGTTGCATAGGAATCAAGTTGCATTTTAAAAATACAGAGAAAAAATATTTTTCTATTAGAGATTTGCTTAAAATAATAAGTTAAAGTGTCATTTTAAATTACAACTCAGTAAACACAAATTTAACACCTGCTAAGTCATAAAAAAAAGATTTTTGCCTCAATCAAACAATGTCTGATTTCTAGAAACAGGTTTTGAACTGAACCGTGTTTTCTGATTTGTTTTCCTTAGTAATTTTGTGAGACCACATTTTAATTAAGTGGCTTTAGGAAATTAAATCGTCCAAAGTGTTCATGTTTAAAAGGAGGGGAAACTATTTCTTTCCTGATTAGACCCTCTAACTGCAATATACACAAGATCAAGAAAGTCAAACACCATAATGGCAGAGAGTAAGACAGCTGGATGGAGTCCTTTGATGGATTTGAGAATCTGTGTGGCACACAGGCTGTGCAGCCTCTCAGTTCACACACTCAGAAAAGAATCTTGCAAATAATTAATTTTTAAACAAGTATTTTGCGAAGCAACATGTAGAGAAAAACCAACAACAGGGGAAGGAAAAAGATTAACAGGCAGGTTGTTTCTTTTCCCATTCACCTTTTGCTCCAGTCATGAGGGGTTTACCCCAGGTTGGTTGACGAAGACTGCTGCTCAGTTTCGCTCATTCCCCTTCCCTACCCAAGCCAATGCAAATTCATTCCTAGATGTCCCCACAAAGTCCACAGAGTTAAGGAGGCAGCTGCATTCAAAGCTAGTGGTGAGAAAATTCAGAGAAGCTTGGGGCGTCCTGAAATTTTGCCACCCACTCAGTGATGTGTTGCCAAAATGTCAACAATAGGTTCCTAGGAGAATCCTCCCCCTCTCCCCCCATGAAAACCCCTGTGCCCCAGCAGCATGGTCACTTGCCAAAAGGATAAGTGAGGGATGGGAGACTCATTCATGAATCTTCCTATTGAAATGAAAACACTTTCTCATCATCATCAAGAAAGGTGGCAATACCATACATACTCCCTTTGGGTGGAATTATTATATGCTTTATTCCTGAAAAAAAATACCAAGAATGAGTCACTTTTGCCAGCAGAACCCTCTTTGGAGTGGCAAGAAATCTGTCCAGTAAGAGTACAGCAGCACAAGCTCCCCACCAGTCTACCAGGGGTACCAGAAAGGGCCAGTGGTACCCAGAAACTGGGCAGGGATGGATGAGAAGTGGGGTATGACCACTGACTACGCACAGCTCCCAGGCGACCTTCACCAGCAACGCCTGATCCACAGCCCACTGCAGTTAACACAAAGGCATACACTGATGTCTGATTACTGGAATACATTGAGAGATAGCCCATACATGAATGAATGTTAGTTTATATCTTTACAAACATTTTTTTGAAAAATTGTAATTCTGTAAGGTTAAAGATTGTGGGTGAGATTCAGATCCCGTTTATAACCAAGATCAGAAACTGCACTGTGGATCTCTCCTCTCAGAACCAACCAGCACAGTAGGGAAAAAAAATTATCAACATCCAGTGGAATTACATAATACCCTTAAAATGTATTCATTGGTTAATTTATTCCCCTCTTTTTGACCTTTATTTAAAGGGAAAACTGCCAACTGCATAAAATCCTGCCAACTTCAAGAAGCTTAATTGTGCAGATTATGGTCTGTTTGTAAGACAGATTATTAAAGCACACTTGGACCTTCATACCCCTGTGCTTGATTCAGTAATGGTTTATGCATTATGTAAAGGAGATTTGTTTTGATTTCCCTTCTCACAGATGCAGAATGCCCTACACCTTTTGTATTAAAAACTTCATCATCCATTACCTCTTCGCATAAATGACTGAACCACAATTAGGTGCATATATATTGTAACTTAAAGCTGCCCATTCTCCCTTTCAGGGAGTGGGAGGGAGAGAGAATTACTTAGTGTTTACTCTAAGTATTCATTAAAGAAAAAGAGCACACCCCAAAAGAACTCTAGGATTGATTGATATAAAAAACCAACACACCCATATTTCAAATGCTTGACAGCTGTGAAAAATGTGTAATAAATTAAACTTACTTGCAACTTACAAATTCTAATTCTGAGAATGATGAGAGACTCAGGATAAGGATAGTTATGCTAGAAACAAGGGGTAGGACTGACATTAACCACTTGTATTCAAAACTCTAGTTCCCTTTTATTTTTATTGTTTTCACTCTCATGGGGAGAACTTAGCAAATGTGGGTCCAAAGAGAAAGTTAAAACATTTACATTTACAATATGTGCACAGTTTAACATAGAATATATTTGATTCTTGTCAGCCATTATACAACTAGGAATCTATCCCCCATGACCCATTGGGGAACTACAGACTATGGGTCTGATCCAAAGACTTCCATTGACTTCAACGTTTTTGGACCAGCCCTCACTTTCCAACTTCTTTCTCCAGACTCTTCTTCATCAGCAGCCTCCTATTCACAAATTATTCTTTAAGCATCATTGGTATTTCTTTTCTGAATATTTTCAGTTCACTTCATTGATACACCTATCATGAGCCAAATTCTTTGCTGGTGTGAAAGCACAAAAGTCCATTGAAGTCCATGGAATTGTGCCCATCTACACCAGCAGAGAATCTGGGTCTAGATTCTTCTCTATGAACAAAGAGGATGCTATATTGGCTGGTTTTCTAGAGGTTCTGGTGGAAGTCAAAGAAAAGCAGCTTATCATGTTGTGTCCTCTCTTACAAAGAAGTTTGAAGGCAGAAACAGCTTTCTTTGGAGTTAGTAAGGTTTGAGCTATCAGACAGAAATACTATTTCCCTCATGACCATTGCACAACTGAAGAATAACAGTGACATACATATTTAATTTGAACACAGACATTTGTAGCTGTGTGCCAGCTCTTTGCTGCCATACTGGTGATGAGTAGTTGTGTGTGGAACAAATTGAAGAAAACCACAGACTAATTTCCTAGATGTGTCTTTCCTCCCATTGTAAGAATGTGATAGGTTTTAAATTAGAATGAACATCTATCTGCAGCTCAATGAACTGAAAATTCAAGACGAAAACTCTTCTTAAAATTCTTTGCAAGTGTCTGAGAGTGACACAAAAATACAAGTCTCTTCAAATATCATGATTTGACTAAATCTAGCCACCAAAGAGAATGACAAGTGTAACAAAAAACTGATATACACCTGATCAATAGTGATAATGAATGGAAGTTTATTTAATGACAAATTAGTGATATCGCTACCTAAACAAGCCACAGCACTATATACTATAAGTTGCTCATAATACTGCAGCAAAAAAAGTCTTTAATGAGATATCACTTAGATGCCCTGATGTCACATATCAGACGGTACATTATCACATACAATGCGGAAAAATGTGGAAGGTATTTCATACCACAATGAGCAAGAGTAATGCTCTCGCTGATTTGTTCCTGAATATCTTTCTACTACAAGGTGCAAATGAAGTTACACTGTACGTTTGTTTGAGAAAACATACTCCAGTAAATTTCATTTTCAACCAAAGGGAAAATTCCCATCATTTGCAAGTCCAATACCTTGCAAATGGATATAGGAATTCTGTAAGGATTGGAGCTCATTCCTGGAGCTTTGTGATGAAATAAGAACGGATTGTTTTAATGCTTAGGTTTTACTGCATGGCTTTAAATGTAGATTTAAGATAAGAACACTCATTAAACCTATCATATAGGTAATTTTGCTATGTTGAGGCTGATTACTTGTATAGCCTTACTGTATATGTATATGTAGTTTGGTACAGAGATGCTAATTTTAATTCATGTTTTTATATGGTTTTCCATCAGAAAATGCCAATTCTCTGGGAACATGTAGAATTCATGGAATCTTCTGATGGATAACAACCAGGTTTCCACCTGGCAGGCTGCTGCAGAGCCAAGAGCCTGGCAGCCCTGGAAGCCCCAGCTCAAGCCAAGGCTCTGAGGGATTCTAGGCTCCCCATTCCATAGCAGGGAGTCTAGCCATCCTGTCTCAAGCTGCACAGATGTGAGCCTGGCAGCAGGGCTGTGGATCTCTGGGCAGGTCAGTGAGCCTCATCAATTTCCTTTTGAAAGTCAACTTTTCTAAACAACATGTTGGAATTTCTATTTTGCAGGAAAACTCAGAATTCCCAGTGCGGAATGATATTATTTATGTTTTCATTTTGGAATTCCCCATGGAATGGGAAATCCAGGTTCCAACCAGCCTTGAAGTATTTACTAAGCTCTTTGGGGCAGGTACTATTTCTGACTATGGGTAGATCTACACTGTAGCTGGGAGCATGGCCGCCCACCATGGGTAGACAGGAACACGCTAGCTCTGCTTGAGCTGGTGCACTAAAGATAGCAGCGTAGCTTGGGGTAACAACATGGGCAGCAGCTCAGGTTAGTCACCCAACTATGTACTCAGGTGACAAGCTCAAATTGTTGCCCATACTACCCCCAGCTATTTTTAGTGCTCTGCCTTGAGCAGAGCTAGGGCATTTTTCTACCCGCCAGAGGCTGCGCTACTTAAAGGCAAATGAGGAAGCTGCCTAAGGCAGCAGGGCCAAACCAGAGTGGTGTTTGAGACAGTAGCAGGGAGGGGGCACACTTACATTTTGGCTAAGGCAGCAGAGTGCTTTGAGTGGCCTCTGCTACCTGCGCTGGGAAGAATGCTCACAGCTGCTGCACAGATATCCCCTATGTATTTGCACAGTGCCCAGTCTTGGCTAGGGCCTCTGGATACTACCGTATGATACATAATAACTAACCATTACGCCTGTCCAGAACCTGAAATAGAGAGAACTAATCTCTGAGAAAAGGAAGAGATACTCAGATTGTTACTCTAATACTGATGAACATATATTCATGAGTCCCCTGCCTATGTTTTTTCTGGGAATTATAGTGTCCTCATGAGCTGTTTGGAAGATAATGTGAACCAGGAGTGAGCCAGTTCTTGCAGAGACAAGCTGGATGAGGTAATATCTTTTATTGGACCAGCTTCTGTTGGTGAGAGAGACAAGCTTTCCATTTTACGCAGAGCTCTTCTTCAGGGCTGGGAATATCACAGCTAAATACAAGATGGGACAGATGGTTTAGTGTAAGTAGTTAACGCACATTTCAAGGTACTATTCAAGGTGAAGTGCCCTGTTAACAACCCTCCAGTCATAGGTGGGAAGGAAGACAGTTGGGGAGGGTTTTAGTGGGTTACAGATTGTTGTAATAACCCATAAATGCAGTGTCTCTGTTCAGTCCATGATTGTTAGTGTCTAGCAAAAGGATGAATTTAAGTTCTCAGGCTTGTCTTCTGAAAGTGTTGTGCAGGTTTCTTTTGAGGATGAGGAGTGATAGGTCAGACATACTGATAACGTCGTGAGAAGTGTTCACCCACAGGTGATCTGGTGTTTTTGTCTTTTATCGTTTTCCTGTGTGAGTTCATTCAAGAGCATAATGGTTGTTTGGTTTCATCCACAAATTGTTGTTGGGGCATTTAGTGCACTGGATGAGCTGCACCACATATTGTAATAGGCATGTGTAGGACTTATGGATCTTGAAAGGTATGTTGTAGGGGGTGTTGATCATTGTAATAGTGGAGATATGTCTGTAGATTTTGCATCTGTTGTTCTGACAGGATCTGGTACTGCTTTGAATTGGTGTGTCTTGGTCTGAGAGATTGGGGGGTTGTTTGAAGGCCAGAAGAGGGGATTCAGGAAAGATTTGTTTCAGGATGTGGGTCCCCATCAAGTATGGGTTGTAGGTGCTTGCTGATGCTCTTATGGGTTTCAATGTGGGGTGGTAGGTAACAACTAGGGGTGTGTGTTCGGAGGGGCGTTTATTTCTGTATTGAAGCAGGTTCTCTCGGGTTATTTGCATGGCCCGTTCCATGATGCCTGCAATCTATTTCTCAGGTGGAATGTCCTTGTTTGGTGAAGGTGGTTTTGAATGTGTTATGTTCTTGCAATCACTCAATTGGTCAGCAAGGTCTCTTTATAATTCTAGAAAGACAGGCTGGGGATTCCTTATAAACTTACAGTGTTTATTAAGGAGTGAAACGTAGAGAACACATTGAAAAGTAAATTTATTTTTGGGAGAAACTAAAAGAAAGAAAGCAGTTTCCCTACCTCCTTTGGCAACTCTAGCTGTAAACGTTTCTCTCTTTGCATCTAATGCATAGGAAGATTCTACAGAATGAAGTAACGTCTCTTCTGGAGCTAACACATGCTCTGAATATAGATGAGTCCTTTTCTTTGATAGTTTCAGTGCTTTACAATTATTTATAAAGGCTTCCCTGCCTGTTTCTTTGGATGTCTTAGAGTGTCTCTTGAAAGCTGTTTAAGCAATAATAAGTACTGCCAACCACAAGCTGCTGAGGTGGCATTGCTTTCTGCTGCAGTAAAACCCATGCGAGGAGGCTGTGGTTTATACCTACTGCCCACACTGGAGCTGTCCAGAAACCCTATTGATCTTGGGAGACCAAAATAATCTGTATGGAGACTCGACACATCTGCTGCTGCTTATTGCCTCTGACACTCACCTCTTACTCCACTGGAGGGACTCCCCAGTCCATACCTGTCCCGGGGCCTTCCTTTAAAAGGGCATCCCTATCTACTTGGAAAAGATAATATTTACTCCCTTGTGTAGCTGAGGTGGGCTGTGACAATCTAACCCATCATGAGTACTGTGAGAAATGGGGCACAACAGTAACCAAGGCAGTGTCATTTCAGGGACTGTATGGGCCTCGAGTTCAAACAAACAAGCTATATAAAGTCCTTCTCTTTACTGGCAAGCCAAATGGAAGTTTTTCTAGAAGGGTATTTTTAGAAATCTTAGTATAATGACAAATTTCAAGCTCAGTTAAATAACTTTTTTGTGAAATGATGCAGAGCACAATTAGTACAGAGACATGAATAGTGAGAGATCCAAGCTGGTTTGCCTGATATTGTGTAAAAATGTGTGTAACTTTGATATAGAAGGCCTTGCCAAACTAATTATCGAAGCACATGCAACCATCATCATAGGCACAGGTATTTAGCATTTGATTAGATGCTCAGAGCCAAAATCAGTATGAGGGAACTGATATGAAAAAAGTATTTGATTTTTAAATTTTCACTGTTGCAACAAACCATGTTCATGTGTCTTTTTTTACATGTATGACTAATCTCATGTAACAAAGTATAAAAGCTGAGATTTAAAAGGAGCCACACACTTTTGGACTGGAATCCTCCCCTCCCACGCACTTATAATTGGGGCTTCTGAGAAGAATATCTAAAACTTAAATATTTTCACATTAATAATGTAAATTCATTTAGCTGCTATTGAAATAAATAATACTTTCCATTTCTGCAGCACCTTTCACATGAGGAAATTAAAGTAACTTACAACCATTAAGGACCAGTGAACCAATTACTCCGATAAGTACCTGCTCACTAGTGTGAATAAGGGGTTCACAATTATGCCTTACTACATTCTTGTGATGTATGTATTGTTATCCCCATCTGCAGATGGAGAAACTGAGTAAACTTGCCTGTGTGGGGGATGAGGTCTGAAGAAAGGATGTAACTGAGAAGTACCTAAAACTTAAATTTGGTTCCTTTAGAGCAAGCTTATAAATATTGCAAATTAAAACAAATTATTTCACCTAAATGTTAAACAGGGCCAGATCTTTGGCTGCTATAAATTAGCATAAGTCCATTTACTTCAATAGATCTATGTCATGATGCAAAATTTCTCTCATTCAGTGGTTCTCAACCAGGGGTATGCAAAGGTCTTACGGGGGGTACATTAACTCATTTAGATAGTTGCCTAGTTTTACAACAAGTTACATAAAATGCACTAGTGAAGTCAATACAAACTAAAATTTCATACAGACAATGACTTGTTTATACTGCTCTCGATACTATACCAGTGTTTCTCAATCTGGGGGTGGTGATTTATTTGATAATTTATATGGTAAAAATGAGAAAATACACAATTTTTCAGTGAGAGTGTGCTGTGACTTTTGTATTTTTATGTCTGATTTTGTAAGCAAGTAGTTTTTAAGTGAGAGGTACTGTCATAGTATAATTCCTCATTCTAAACGTTAGAGTTCAAATATGAGGTACTAGCATAAACTCCTCTAAGCTTAATTACCAGCTTAGATCTGATATCGCTTCCACCAGCCAAAAATTTCCAGTGTCTTGGCTCACTCTGGTCTCCCCAAAACCTTCCCTGGGGGACCCCAAGACTCAGAGGCTCTGAGTCTTACCACAAAGGGAAATAAACCATTCCCCCCACCTCTCTCCCACCCAGAATTTCCTCTCTGGGCTAACCTGAGAGTTACTGATGCAACCTCTTTACGCTATTCTATTCTTTCTTCTTGTTTATTAAAGGTTTATGCTTTTATCCCAGACCTGTTAGTTTTTTGTTTCTAGTGGACCCACCAGTGGAAATTGTGGGGTCAGCAAAGAGAGAGGAAAGATGGGAGGGAACGTCTCTTGTGTTTAACTCTTCCCTAGTGTCCCGAGCGTGAGAAGCTACGGGACCGAAGAGGATAAACATCATTTTCTGTTCCTTGTCGTTTGGGTTTGGTCTCTTGTTGGAAGAGAGAAGACGAGTTCTTCTTGGTATTGTGTGAT